>NW_024378511.1:0-33770 GCF_016835505.1 Polypterus senegalus
ATCTTGATAACAGCCAAATAACATGCTGCCGACACAGGGGTGGCTGTACAAATGTTTTCAAGATACAAGTTCAGCAACAATCCAGTCCTAACTGCCCTTTTTTCCATTCCTTTGCCCATTTCTGTTAATTCCTAATGTGCCCTTTTTTTCCATTCTGTTTTTATTTCTGTTAACCCCTATTGTGACCTATTTTTTTCCCGTTCCAAGCCAATATATCAGACCGATGAATGTCTATTGTGTTGCAGGGTAAAAACTTCGTGCCCCTTAACCCTCATTCCCGATTCTATTCATTGTACCCCCCGTTGAGGATCATTGGTTGTCAGGTCTCACACACACACACAAAAGACCTTCCCTATGACTTGAGACAAAATCAGACCTGTTTTATTTAGTTGAGGTGCGCTGCAAACCACTCTGACTGAGCACGAAAAGGCCAAACTTTATAACTGAAAATCAGGACCACATCAAGACTGCCCCGACTCACTAAGATTATGCAAAAAAGCCCAAAAACCAAATGGACTAAAAAAACTGTAGTGTGATAGTGCTTTTATTTGTTACCCTCTGTATTTGTAGTTGTGTAATCTTTTTGCTGGGATGGATCCATCAACTGCAGCCATTGGGTTTTGACATCCTATCTGACTGAAGTTGTAATGTGCCACTGGTTTAGTCATATGCTAAAATTTTGGGACTGTATCATGTGAAATAAGGACTAGTGGGGTTTTCTACTTGGCTGTAAATTAAGGGGTTTTTGGAAATCAATGTTTAAAACCCTGTGCACATGACGGTAAACCTTTTGTAGTAATCTAACAATACTTGCATTTTGTATTTTACCAAAATTATTAGTAGCTGGTGTCTTTTTGTTGGAACGGGGGCTCATTTAACATTGTCAAAATTTACATAAAACATGGTGTATGAAAAAAAACAGAAATGCGCATACACACAAAAACATCAGATGCAAAAAAATTACATTTCCCAATCAGTATGAATTTTAATGCACATTGTGCCACATCCCCTCTGATCCTTCCCCGAATTTTGCATATTTTTAATATGAAATCAAAAAAATAATCCATTCAGTGTTTTGTTAAAAAGGGAATGGTAAAGCACATTTAAAAAAAAGTTTTAAAAAAGTGTTCAGATGGCCCACACGATCTCCACCAAATGTAAATTCATGATTTACAACTCCTTGAACATTTTTGAATACTAAGATGTATACTTGATTTGATTATCATGAAAAAGTGCATTAAAGTGTATTAAACATGGGGTCATGGTGACACGGGGGGTAGCAATGAGCTGTTCCTGCCCAGGGGTTGTTCCTTCTTCTACAAGATGCCTGTGTGATGCATGACCTAGATGGTATAATTTATTGCAGTAGTACGTGTCGTCAAATGTACCAACCCGCAATTCCAGTCCTTTCCCGCTTTTCTCCATGTATCTAATCGCCACACAAAATTATCTGTAATAAACCCAGCGCAAGCTTAGAACCCTGATTTTTTAAAACTTTTAAAAAAAAATTTAAATCTTTGTTATACATGTTTAGTTAGTCCATCCATCCACCCGGGGTTGTTCCAGTTGAGAAGCACGGGCGAAAAGGTTGAAAAAAACCCCAGGATGGGGCACCACTCATCGACACTGTGCCACCATCCCCCCAACGTTTAATATTAACAGTGTCCATTATTTAAAGAAGCAATTTTTTTTAAAGTGTAATATATTTTTAATGCATTTCATCATAAAAATGATGTAAGCCCCTAGTCCCCTAGTATTCTAACCCAACCTTTGGAAATATAAATCAACAGGCCAATCATAATCATCTGAAATAGCACTGTTTTCTATTGAACTAATTAATCCTTTAGTTTTGTTTTAAAATGAGATTCATTATGAAACCCTCCATAATCTTATTTTCCCACAAAATGATAAAAAAAAAAAAAATATACAATATGAAAGCATAAGTAACAAAAAATTTCAGGAGATAGTGAAGGTTTGGGGCTCAGGTTTGGGAATATTGCAGGTAGTAAGTTTATGGATATTTTTTAAGCAAAAAAAGTTCACCGGGGGGACTTATGGACTAATTTGGGTTTTATAGCTCTTGGGGGGGTGTTTCTGAGCCTTAGTCCATGCAAGAAAACCCCGGGCTTTTTCTGATGAGAAAGTTCAAAAGACTGTGGAGGGGAAGTGGAATCAGTGCAGTTGCGGGGCTTTCCTAAAGCAGGAGTGCTAAAAATTTCCTTCGGGACGGGAAAAGCTTTTCTTCTCCACAACCGGGAGCTGGTCCCCTAGAGCAACAATGCTAAAGAGCTCGTTTTTTGAACCCTTTGGGCCATTCTGACAATTATATTGTTACAGAAAAATTTAAAAAATCAAGGGCCCTTAAATTGAAAGATATACAATTAATTTTGTTGTATTCGAAAAGCCCATGTCAGGGAGGGAATCAAAAAAAAAAAGGGAAACAACAGAGAAACAGCATTGTTTGATCTGGTTTCTGCCTTTTTTAAAAACCCTGAAGATAAGTGCAGACTCATGGTGTGGGGCGCTGGGGAAAAATGTTTTTGGGCCAAGTTTTTTTATACATCCAAAGTGACCCCTTTTTTAAAACATGAGGCCTCGTTTTAAGGACGAAGAAAAAAAAAATTTTTACCATGCTGAGGAGCCATATGTCATCTGTTACAATTTTTTAGTGTTTCATTTTGCAATATGTAATGCTTCCTGACCAAACCAAAAAACCAAATAGCGCCCCCCAAATTAACCTTGCCTTTTTTTTTATTTGGTTACCACCCTCCTTTAATATAATGCAAAATAAAATACTTTCATTAAAGAGTATGTGTCAAAGATTTATATGTCATTCATCCTTTTCAGAAAATTACATTTATTAGTATGATTGATTTCAAATCAACAGCACCATTTTTCCCATGGAGTTTCTAAAGGGGGTTTACACCTCTTTTTGTCCAATTTATAGGTTTTTTTTTTTCCCTCCGCATTTTAATTATGTTGTTCGTTTAGTTTAGCATAATATAACATTCTCAAACCTGCTTAATCCCAAAGTCATAAGGGCCCTAACCTATCGTGGTAGCAATTTTGGCAAAAAGGGGGAAAATATGCATTGCGATCCACCACAAGGGCATCAAAGTAACACTAACAGTTTTAGATGGGGAGTTAAACAACAAAATGTCCTTTTGGGTGGGAGGAAAACTCCAGGAACAGTGAGAAGACCAGACTCACAAAAAGCATGGGAAATTTAAACCCAGGATTTGGCTCAGTGCCACCCGCAATGGTTTTAATTGTCGAAAAGTTTCACCAAGGTTTTGTCTGGAAAACCTTTTCATACCTAGGTGTGTTTGTTTCTTCTGAATAGTAAATACAGTTTGGGATTTTTTCTTTAGGAAAAAGGTTAAATGCGGCTTATTTTCACAGGAAACTGCCCCTTTTCTCTTTTTTGTTTTTTGGGTAAAGGGTAAGTTCATACTCCGGGTATCGGTATAAAAATACACGCAGATAAGTAGAAAAAAAGGGTTAAAGAATCAACAGAAATGAAGCAGTGTCTATTTTAGGGAAGACAGAAGATTTTGTTCCCCCTTAGAGTCCCCAAACTCATTTAAAAAAAGAAAAGAGGGAATAATGCAAAGTTCTGTCATATATTAGTGCTCTAAATGATAGGTGAAAAGTAATAACAAAAGTTTTTTTGTGAACTTTTTTTAAAAATCATCACATTTTTTTGATACCACAAAAAATAGACATTAGAATACAGACAGCAAAAAAATTTCCATTACAAAAAAGATAAAAAAACAACCCTTTTTAAAATTTTTCATTTCTGCTCAAAATTATATATTTATAATTCTAAGAAAAAAAAAAAAGAAAACATTGTTTTAAGGTAATGACATATTGGCCGGGATTTAATTGACTGAGATAACACACACACGCAGACACAGTAGCTACAGCACCCCCAAAGGGGAAAAATTCAATAATTTTTTTTGATTTGCATTTTGAGACCCGAGATTGCCAAATCAGACATTTTTTAATTACTGCATATTTTGTTTTTTTTTCATGTTTCCTTGACTTGAGGGGATGGTTTGTTTCGGATTCTCACCACCCAAAAATTTTAGAAAGTCAAAAAGAACTTTAAAAATAAGAAAATGTGTTGTAAACTCTTGTATTGTCTTTCCATGAGCTTAATACCCAAATTTAAAATTTACAGTAAATTTTTCTAACTTTTAAAAAGGGTTTTAGCTTTGAATATCAGGTTTTTTTTTGGAATTTTTCACGAATTTGGGACACTTTGTTTTTTTTTTATTTTGATTAAAATTTTTATTAAAAATGATGAAAAAAAAAGGGACTTCTTTTAAAAAGTTAAATTCCCCACCCTTTACCAACCCGCTGAACCAACACAGGGTCAGGGGGGTCTGCGGGAGCCAACCCCAGCCAACACAGGCACACAAAACACCAAGAAAATAGCCAAGAATCCCAATAAACCTAACCTGCATGTCTTTAGACTGTGGGGGGAAAAGGGGCCCCCGGGGAGGAAACCCACTCGACACGGGGAGGACCTGGGCCCCCCAGGTTCCTAACTTTTGAGGCAGCAGCGTTTACCCTGCCCAAAACCCCGCCCCCCCAAGTTCAGTATTAATTGGTTAATTTGTTATTTAATCCAGTGCTTTCACAAGATAACCTTTTTTTGTGTATTTTTTTGCATTCATAGCCTTGTGTGTCAACCTCTTTTCCTTTTTAAAAATGGATTATTAAGATTTTGAATGAAGATTTCCTTTATAATTGTTTTATATATGCATTCATTATCTATCTATTATTATCTATCTATCTATTATTATTATCTATCTATCATCTATCATCTATCTATCTATAAGTTAATCTTTTGATTCCAAACATAATTTTTAAGTTTTTTACATTTTTTTTTATTCATCCCTTTATTTATAGGTTCCCTGAAAGTTGAAGATGAGTGAGCAGGGTGGTGCGGGGGCAACAACGGGACAGCTTGGCCTGTACCCCCCCTAGGTGGGAACCACCCAAAGTAAACCCAAAAAGGGCAAAATCCCAAAAGTTTTAAAAACACAGTTGTACTAGTTTTGGGAATGAGGATAAAAACGAAGGACCTAGCTTTCAAATTTTAAATTTTGGTTGCTATTTGTTTTGAAGTCACCTTCTGAAAAGGACCCCATTTTTCTGTCATTCCCCAACTTTATTGTATAATTATATTTTAATATTGGTTTTTCATGAAACCCTAGTGAAAAAAACCATAGTCCCCCCTTCCTCCCGATAAAAAATATTGTTAATATTAATTGAAAATGCAAAATTGGCTGCAAAAATTTTGTTTTTGGACCATGGATACAGGCAAAAACTGTGTGTCAGCATAAACATAGTTTGTCGGGGGTCCCTCCATAGTGACTTTTTGGAACAATGAGTATGTCAAACTGCTGAATGAACACCCCCTTGAATATCTGGTTATAGAAGATCCAGTTTTTTGGGATCGCCAAACCAAAAAAATTGCTTTTAAAATTTACCTCATACACTTGGGATCACCATCCCAATGGAACTGTCTTCCATTTCGATTTCGGGGAAGTTTCGATCTCCCTCAAGGGTAAAGAACATTTGTTTTTTCTTGGGGCTTTTTCCGGCAGAAAATTGAAATGGAAACTGAACCGTAATCTAGAGTTTCTTGCTCACACCTTTTTTATGCTTTTTTGTATTATATGTTTCAATAAGTATTGATATTTTTTCAATTTTTTTTTATTTTTTGCAGTGTGACTGAAAAAAGGGGAAAGGGGAATACAAACATCACAATAGTACATTGTGAAAATTGAAGGAGGCTTTCAATTTTTTGTTTAAACAAGCTTCAATCTTGCATGCTGTTGTTTCTACTGTTCCTTTTGTGAAGATCCCAATGGAATTAAAAGGCCGGGAGGCTGATCTGAGATTCCGTTCACATTCACTGGTGATAATTCCCCAGACAAGGAATCATTTACAGTAAGTAATGATAGTGGGGGAAAAAAGAAAGGTTTTTAAAAATGCACCTTGCTCATTTATGTATTTTTTTTTTAAAATCTTAGTGTTCCCTACGAAATTTGCAAAAACCAAAATCTTTAAAAAACATTGGAAGTTAGAAAACCCAAAGGGGCCCGGCCTATTTTGGGCATACCTATATTGCCCCAGTATCTCACTTAGACCCTTTTTTTAAGGTTGTTGAGCTGTTTTTTAGCAAGGAGACTGATATGTACCCAGACCTTTTTCTTGTGAGATTTTTTCTACAACTGCTTGTAAATGTTGTTTTTCGATAACTTTTTATTAAACTGATTTTCCATTCATTATTAAAAAAAAAAATATCTAATAAATAAATGACACATTTGCCTCTAACCGAGTTCTAACTTTGTGCTAAAAAAACAATTTTTGGTTTTTTGGGGCCCTGGGGGGAATTTTTTAAAATTTTTCTTTTTTTTTTAAAACCTTTTTTTGGGTTTTTTTTGGAAAAAATCCCCTTTGGGGGAAAGGTTGTTTGGCTAAAAGTTTTTAAAAAATTTTACGACAAGTTTTTTTTTTCCCTTTTTAATTGTATTTTTTATAATTTATATAAAAAATTTAAATAAAATTTTAAAACCCTTTTTTTTCTTCAAAACCATTTCCCCTTTTTTCAAATTTTTTTTATTCCTCATTCAAAAAAATTAAAAAATATACACACATATATATATAAAAACACACACACAATATAAACATATATAAAATTAAAAATTCTACATATATAACACACATATTTCAATAGGAAAACCTGCTTGTTAAACGGGTAACTCCCCCCTTTCCAAGTTCGGAAATTTTTGAACTATCATATTTTTCAAGTTCTATTTAAATTTTAAATAAAGGGAAATTTTTTATTTATAAAGAAATATCTTTTGTGGAATGGTAAAAAAGACAGGAATATTATTGTAATAAATCAACAAACCAAACAACAAAATTTTACTCCCAAAAAAAAATATCCTTCTAAATTATACAAGTTAAAATAAAGAAAACGTAAAAGAAAAAATTCAAATTTCTTTACTCTTATGAAATTTTTATAAAAAAAATAAACTTAGATTTTAAATATCCCAAAAAAGATTTTTCTCCAAAAAAAATATATCCTGTAAAAATTATAAAAACAAATATGAACATGCTGCATAAAAAAACCGAAATAATTAAATTTTCCCTTTCAGAAATAAAACAAATCTTTCAGTTGTTTTGCTCATATGTCATTTTAGAGCTACCCTCATTTTTTTTGGGGTTCGTTTCGTTTGCTGGAGGTTCTGTGTTGAGGGTTTCGGATTGATTGAGGTGTCATCAGTGGGGCATCCTGTGTGCTGTTTTGTTAGTCTTTATCACTAAGAAGAGCTTCTCACAGATATGTGCTCCAAAAAACCAAAAAGGTTCAAAAGCCGCAGGGGACTTTTTTTTTCCCCAAAGTCCCCAAACCCCGGGGCAAACTCAGTCCCCTCAGTTTATCAAAGGGTTTTGGGGAAACCGTGTACGACTTGGTTTAACTTTTTTGGGCAACGGGGAAAGGGGACAAGTTCATGGTGCATTTTTGTTCCCCCTAAAAAGTTTTATTGAAACCTTTGTGATTGTGCCGGGTAAAACGTCCGCTGAAGTGTCAGATTCTTTTTTAATTTTTCTGTTTCTGTATTTCTGTATTGATTTGGTCTTTTGGTTCCCCTGATGTTTTGTTTTATAGGCCCTTTAGATTAAATTCCCAATTACAGCCCCATTAGCCCCGAAATGAGAAAACACGGGGTTCAGTAAAAAATTCTCACCTCCCATCGGTTTTTAAAAACCTATTTTCAGAATCAACTTTTTTTCTCCCGCATCGGTGAGCACCGAAAACTTGCACTCAAAACCAGACTTGATTAACCCGGTGGAGGGCAGCTGGGCCCATTTGGGATCTGTAGTTTATTTTTTTACCAACTTCATATACCCCGGGGCCCCAAAACTTTTCAAAAAAAATTTTATCTCCGGGCCGGGTGTGGCCCATGGTCCTTGAGTTTGACACATGGACTAAATAGAACTTGAAAAGAATATTTTTTTAAATGTGATTAAAAACTGAGTTGACCCCCCACCTGCATCCTCAAAAAGTCATCCTCACCCGCCTTACTTTTTCCCCCCATCAATGACCCATGAGATGGCTTTACCAAAAAATCATTGATGGCAATAAAGTATCCATTATTGAAAGAGCGAATTAAAATATACATATATATTACCCACTTTTTTGGGGGAGAAGTATTTGTTAAAAAGCAGAAAAGAAAAGGAACATTTTAAAAAACGGAACATGACTGTCAATATACATATTTTTTTTTGAGTGTTACTGAGTGTTGCCTCAAGGATTTGATTATCTTTTTTCTTTCAATAGGTTCCATTTTTAGGATGTGGGTTTTGGGAAAAATTACATTCCGGTTTTTCTGAAAGATAACAGGTTTCATTCATCGATTGCTTATGATCAATAAACACTCGCCTTTTTCTTTTCGAGACCCCGACACACGATGACGTTTTTTTTCCCCTGCATCTTTTTTACGCATTGACTTTTCACCGTTCTTTGTTTCCCAAGCTGGATTTGAATATGGTATCGCGCCTATGCTGCCTTCAATTGGAAAGGTTTGTTCAGCCCCTGGAACACACTTGCCACTGTGACTCGGTCGTTCCGGGAGTCGCTTTCGGGCATGAGGAGGCCCAGCTGTGCGGTGCCATTGGATGCCATGGCTGTATTTAATGTTCCAGCCGGCACAAAACCCCCGCTTTTCCGGGGGGTTTGTACAAACACCACCCCCCTCTCTCCCTCTCCAAAACACCCCTTCCCCCGTGAATATTTGGGGGAGTTTTTTGGATTGCCGCGGGCGGCCTTATATGGGCAGGCACTAAATTAAAAAACGCCAGCACCTGTCTATGAACTTAATTTAAAGTGGGTTTACCGTTTTTGCCCCGTAAGAACTCTGAATATGGTGATAGTCACCGCCCTTTTATTGTTTCGCTCCCTTTCCAAATTATTTTAATGCATGTTTTTCCAGGCTTTTGAGGTCTTCTTTTCGCGGTGATTCGGGGGGCGGAGTTTCAAAAAACCCCCCAACGGCGGAAGCTCATCCCCTTTAAGAAAAATGGAAAAACAGTTTCCAGTTATGACCATTACGAGAATTTGAATAAAACCTGCCCAATTTTGTAAGGAAGTGTGGGAATGAACCTGCCAAATTTACCTTCCACCCCCCGGAAAGTTGAAATTAGTGATGAGTCAGTGGTGGTGAGTGGCTTTGCCATTAGTATAGATTACCTACACTGGCCAATTAGCTCCTTTGAAAATGTGATCACCAGGGTAAGAACATATTTTGAATTAGAAAACTTTTACAAAAACTGGCCTTTTATCCCCAAAAACTGAAACCTATTCACCTGTGGCCTCATGCATAACGGGGGGAGAATTACATATAACATGATGTGAAAAGGAAAAGTTTCGCACAAAAACCCGATGCATAAATATGTGTTTTGGAAACTCCCCCGCCCGGCACATAAATCCCGGGCACATGAAAATTTTCGCGGCCCCTGCTGCCCCACCCCCC
Organism: Polypterus senegalus; assembly: GCF_016835505.1. Classification (NCBI taxonomy): domain Eukaryota; kingdom Metazoa; phylum Chordata; class Cladistia; order Polypteriformes; family Polypteridae; genus Polypterus; species Polypterus senegalus. Next base: position 9,558 of record NW_024378511.1, read on the forward strand.
ACTCCTCCCCCTTTCCCCTTTGAATATGCAAATCAAAATTTTAAATAGCTCTTTAAACTCAGCATTTTTGAAAAAGGGAATAAAAACCCAAGGAAAATGAACTTCAGCTACCAAGTGGAGGCAAGGAAAAAAATACATTTGTTGGTTTAAACAGTGATAAAACAAGAAAAAAAGGGTTTATTGAGTGAATAGCATCAGCCAAAACTCAAGTTACAAATCGCCAATCCCAAATAAATTGTCAGATAAAAGTTGCTGTGAAAAGTCGTGTCAATAAAACTTATTAGGGGACAGAGAAAAAAAAAAGGACACAGTGGGGAAAAAAACATGAAATGTCAACTTTTAAACTAAATTTCCCCTTTTAAACACGTAGTTTATATTGTCATTAAAATAGGAAAATCATAAACTTCATCTTAAAATTATTTAATTTACTAGTTTCTCAAATCCCATGTATCCTAAAGAAACCGTTAAATGCTTTGTTTTGTATTTGATCTTTATGTGTGTGAATCACTAGGGCTTCTGGGTTTTCTTTCCTCTGACAGGACAGGGAATCCATTGCATTCTGATATTACAGTTTCTCTGAATAATTAAAATACTAAGATGTATATGTGATATCATTTTCATGATGATAGGAGTTAAAGCTGTTATTAAACTTTGGGAACACGTTGCGAGTGATTGTTCATGTCTCACAAGATGCTTGCTGTGCCATCCGGGGCCTTCGATGAAATACTTTATTGTAGCAGTAATGTCTCTTTCAAATGTACTAACCTCCAATTCCTTTCCTTACTTTTCTTTTCCAAATACTAATGCCATACAATCAGCTTCCCGTAATAGACATTAAGCCATCTGTAAGCTTAGAACACCAATTTTTCAAAACTTTAGCAACATTGAAATATCTTTTTAGTACATGTTTGAAGAATGAGCCCGGCAGGAACAATCCGTGAATGGCTAGCACTACGGCACCGTGTCCTCACATGTTTAATTATTAACAATATAGATTATTTAAATGAAGTTAAAATTTTATCTGTATAATAATAAACATTTTGCTGCATTTATCCTAAAAATGACATCGCCCTCATATTAATCGCGCTTTTTTAAAGTTTGGGTCAGGTTGTGCAATATTATAACTATCACAAGTTTACAGTGAGGTAATTGTACTTATACTGTAAGTACAAACAGTTCTCAAGGGGCACTTGATGGACTGATTGAGTGCAATTGGGATGAAACTGTTTCTGAACCGCGGAAAGGCTCTGGAAGCGTTTGCCGTATGAGTACAGTTCAATAGACAGCATGGCTGGGCAGGCGGTGCTTGATGCTGCATACCGATAATTCTCTTTCGATCAGCTGCTGTACAGCTGTGATTCACCTCAGATACAGTAATATAAATACTCGAGTGGTGCAGTGAGGTAATACGGAAAAGGTGATCCGATGTGGCGGAGCAGCTGAAGTAGAGGAAGGTGAAGTGAGAGTAACAACGCTAAAGCAGTTATGGTATTTGGAATAGTTTGACCATTCTGTGGGCCATTATATTGTTAAAGGTTAATTACAATCAGATGCATTAAACTAATAAACAATATGCGTTCATTTCAGTGTATTTATAAAACCATATCAGGTATGTGGATCTATACAAGAAAGAGTAACCACACAGGAACAGTAGCACTGCTTTGACACTGGGTCCACCAGTCTACAAAACCGAGCTAGAACTTGTGTATGACAAGGTATGAGCTACCGTGGAAATGTGCGTGGCTTTACGGCAAGTTTAGGGTTTATACATCGCTGATTTGAACATGGAAAGCGTTTACGCAACAGTTTTGTTGTATACCATTTATACATGAGGCCCTGGTTTCTTCAAAATAACTCCAGTTTTAAAGATTCCTAAAGTCCTACTATCTACAACACTACTTGGAAATTATTCCATGTGTATTGTTTCCTATTTGAAGAAAAAATCCTAATGTTTGAGTGAAATCTACCACTACCAAGTTTCCATGCATCCCTGTGTTCTTTTGAAGAGTTTATTTTAAAACTAGAGGCAAGCCCTGCTGAGTTATGGCCAGAGTATTAGTAAAATCTGTAAATGTACAAAAGAAAATTATTTTTGGAGTAAAAATCACTAAATTCTATAAATATGTAAAAGAAAATGAATTATTATTTAACAGAGTAAAATTATGAAATGAGAATATAATATTTACTCTCTTACTGATTGAGTATTCCCATTAAACTGAGGTCCACTATACTCGATTAGTATTTATAAGAGACTAAATAAATGATCCATTCATTTTAAATGACATTCTTATAGATAAAACCACTTTTTTAAAAAATGACTCATTTAAATAACAGAAAAATCACATGAAAACTAAAGTGGTATGCAATTGGTCATCATAACTTGACCTTCAGCTAACTAAATCACCTAAATACAAAACATTGGTGTTATGAATAGATCTTTTTTTTAAATAGTTTGTTCCTGTGAAAGAAAGCTTAAATAAAAATCATGACTTTCTTGATATTTTAGTTTATAATTTAAAATGGAATAAAAACCTGAAAATGTAACAACATCACATTAAAGTTCAATAACTTCTGAAAATAATGATAGCAAACATATATACAGCATGTAGGTTTTAAAATAAGCCCGATTTAAAGTGTGACAAAAAATGTGACATAAAAACGTCACATAAAATCATTGCACAAAAATTGTTGCACTTTTAGGCCTAGGATTTTTATATATATTAAGTAGATAACAGGACATATACTTATTCTCTTCAAAAACTAAAAAGGTCTTTAAGACTCATAACCTCACAGTCATGAAATCAGTTTGATGTTTTTCTCTGACTTCCTAGTGCTATTATTTATTTTTTTTTTTTTTGTAATATGGAAACTAAACTATACACACTACACCAGGTGAAGCCTCACTAGTGACTTGTATACCTTAAGCATAAGCTCCATAGACTTGTACACCAGTATGCAGTATAACCTAATATCCTATTAGCCTTCTTAATCACTTCTATACACTGTTTGATGTAGATAGTGATGAGTCCACTACAACTCCTAGATCTTTTTCATAAGATGTTTTTCATGTTCATACCTCCCATTGTTCATTCAGATTTTTTATTTCTCATGTGTAATACTTCACATTTATTTAAATTAAATTCCATCTGCAACAAATCTACCTAAACTGTTATATGTTTTGCTTTTTATTTATTTATTTTTTAATTTTTTATCATTATGTTGAAATTTTGGTTGTTAATGGATTTGATTTAGAGTTCATTTGGAAGGTGTTGAAATATTCTCCCTTCTTTCTGTGACACACCTTCCTAGATTTCCATGTGTATCATCATTTTGTGGATATTTTTCTTAGCAATTGACTACTGCTTTTCCAGGATACAATGACCACTTCAAAGTTCACACGTGTGACAGTTTAAAGGTCAGTGTTGCATATGTAATCCTGGTAGTATGAGGTTAGTAGACACATCTAAATTAAAGGTATGTGTCATAGAAATTGTTATTAGATTTAGGTTCTGAATTCTTGAGTTTCAGTTTCCAATTATGTATTGGTTTATGATACTAGGTGTTCTATCTTCTCTGGAAATTACTTTGGCCTGATTTTTGCTAAAGGCTTATATTGCCTATGTCGTTTCTCTAATTTTCTCTCCCCACACAGTCTGCATTCTGTCAAAGCCTCTCTGTAAGGAATTGGCTGATTCCAAGTTATCTTCCTTTTCATCTGCCATTTAAGTAGTTTGTTATTTATATCTTACTAGTTGCATGTGATGTTTGGGACAAAACAACCCAAAGACTTCCTATCAATTTTACTATATTGGTGAACTTGCAGAGGTGTCAGTTAAGTGGGCCAGGACAGCTTGTATCTAGTCCACGACGGACTCTGAGGTGATATGGGGATGAGGAACCCCAATGGTGACCTTAAACCAGTCTCCAAAAGACTGAAGTGGTGATAATGGAGTACTCAGTCATTAGGGGACTGAGACACAGGCTGTCTTGAGATTCAGAGAGTCTTGTTTGAGTGTAGCCTTCAGGTAAACAGGTTGAGATCTCCTGAAGAGTGGATAGGTTCTGGGAGAAGTAGGGATGTAGTTGTCATTATTCATGTTGAAACAAATTACATACATAAGGGTAGGCTGTCAGTTCTGAAACCAAATTCAAAGATGAAGAATGAGGAGAAGAACTGACAAGGTGTTCTTCTTTGAAGTTCTTCCTGTGCCACACCAGTTTAGATATGACTGAGAAGATTAAAAGGCTTAACACAGATCTTGATGCGATATAGAGGCATATATGTAGTTTTATGGGGCATTGGTACTCCTTCTGAAGAGATGGGACCTGTTTCACTGTGATGGGTTACATTTGAATAGAAGGTACCAATAAGTTGGAAGGCATCGAGTAGGTTAGTTCAGGATCGTTAAACTAGGGAATTGTTGAGGGACACAAAGTTTAGGACAGGCCAGGTTTAAAACTGTACATGAAAGGACAAACAAAAAAAAGTAGTGTAAAAACACAAATGCATAATAAATTATTGCACAAATGTAAAGTGACAAACTAAAATAAGTAATACATTAAAAATGCTTACCTTGATACTAGGAGTATTAGAAATCAAATGAATAAGTTGGAAATAGATGTAGCTGTCACATAACTTTAATTTAGTAGGAATGACAGAAACCTACAAATTAAAGGGATGGGCAGAAGTATAAGTAGATGAATACAAATTATTTAGAAAGTCAGGCAAAACCGAAAAGGTGGAGGAGACACTGTTTGTGTTTGTAAAACAGAATTTCAATGCTTCTTCAATTAGCTGGTAAACCACGCCAATAAGAGTGTTTGAATTCTAATAGACAGCGTTAGACAGGCAGTGTTGCATGGTTAAGGTTTTGGATTTTGGACCCTCAAATATAGGATTGTGTTGTTCAGATCATGCTGCTGAAATGGTGTACAAGCAAGTCACTTCACCTACCTGTGTTACAATTAGAAAATAAAAGAAATGTAATCAATTGTATCTCAGATGTTGTAGGTTCCTTGGATATAGGCATCAGCCATATAAATAATAACAATAATAATAGAGACCAATGTCTTATATTAGATTGTGTTTAGAACCCAAAATGCAGACAATACTTTAAATGTACATCTTTTAAATAATATCAAAAAAGCAACTTTAGATGGGGATGTTTGGGGTGTTAATTACCCAAATATTAACTGTATTAACATGACAAATGTCAGACAACAAAAACAGGAGTTTTAGTTTCAATCAGCGCTGTATGTTAATGCAACAACGAGAACAGAGGCATGAGTAGCTTTAGAATTCTGTAATCACCATAGAATTGAAAGGGCAAAAGTAATTAAGCCACTAGGATCTAGTCACTGTAATATAAAAGATTTACAGTGTTTTGCCAGAGTGCAAATTATGAATCAAAACAAGTAAATTTAATTTTACTTGGGCAACTTTGAAAAGGTGGGGCAAAGCTTCAGTAAGGTTAAATTGTATTAGAATTTTAAGTGTGGACACAGTCAGCGTGATGTGGGGCAGGTTTAAAGTGTTTTTACTTATAAGGCAGGAGAAGTTCATCCTGAAATTTATAAGCAGTATGAAATTAAAGAAAACTGTGGTGGATGTATAAGTAACTACTCCAGTGCTAACTATAGGGGCTATGACAGCATGAGAGCAACAGCTTTAAACTTGCACTTTACTGAAATATATACATGTGAAGAAGCAGATAACATTCCAAAAGAAATAGGGATTACTAAGAAGGAACTTAGAATTTTGAAAATTGTAGAGGCCTAGATTACATAGAATGAAATCCAACAAGTATCTAGGACCATATAACATTTATCCTCAACTGCTTAAGAAGTTAGTAAGTACAAACTGCATATACAATTTATATAAATATAAATAATTTTCAAAAATCTCTGCACACTGGGAAATTCCTTAAGAGTGAAAGATAGCAAATATCATCTTAATGTATAAAAAGGGTGGTCAGGCTAATCCAAGTAACTATATGCCAGTAAGCTTAATGTGCATTACAGATAAACTAAATGAAGCAATTATTAATGAAAACATTGATCACACATGTCTAGAACAGGAATTGGCAAATACTTGAAATGGGTTCAGATGAAGAATGTCCTTTTACACTAAAACGCCAGAATTCTATTAGGAGCAACACAAGAATACCATCAAACAAATACATATGATGTTATTTTTCTTGATATTCAAAATGCTTTTGATAAGTTACCTCAAACTAAAAGAAGCTGGAATTCATGGTGCAGTTTATTTCTTTTTCCTGCTCCCATTAGGTTGCCAAAACAGATCATCTTTTCATATCTCTGTCCTCTGCATCTTGTTCTTTACACCCATCACCTGCATGTCCTTTCTCCCCACATCCATAAACCTCCACTTGGGCCCTTTCCCTTTTCCTATTACTTGGCAGCTTTTAACCTTAACATCATTCTTCCAATATACTCAGCATCTCTCCTCTCCCATGTCCAAACCAATGCTATCTCACCTCTCTGACTTTGTCTCCCAACCGCCCAACTTGAGCTGACTCTCTAATGTACTCATTTCTAATCCTATCATCCTCATCGCACCCAGTGCAAATCTTGCATCTTTAACTCTGCTACCTTCAGCTCTGTCTCCTGCTTTCTGATCAGTGCCAGTCTCCAACCCTATAAAATAGCTGGTCTCACTACTGTCCTGAACCCTTTCCTTTTACTCTTGCTGATACCGTCTGTCACAAATTACTCCTGACACTCTTCCACCCTGCCTGCACTCTCTTTTCACCTGTTTTCCCCACAATCCCCATTACTCTATACTGTTGATCCCAAGTATTTAGACTCATTCACCTTCGCCAACTCTACTTCTTGCATTCTCACCGTTCCACTGACCTCCTTCTCATTTACACTCATGTATTTTGTCTTGTTTCTACTGGCCTTCATTCATCCCCTCTCGAGCATATCTCCATCTCCCAGAGCCCCTCCAGCTGCTCCTACTAGGCTACAGATTACAATGTCATCAAGCAAACATCACAGTCCACTGGACCCTCCTAATCTCGCTGTCAACCTGTCCATCACCATTGCTAATAAGAAAGAGCTCAGAGCGGGTCCCCCAATAGTCCCACCTCCACCTTGAAAGCATCCATCACTCCTACCACAGACCTCACCACTGTCACACTTCCCTCACATATCCTGTAAAACTCTTACGGTCTTCTCTGCCACTCCTGACTTATTCATACAACCCAGGTCCTCTCAAGGCACCCTGTCATATGCTTTCTCCAGGTCCAAAAGACACAATGCAACTGCTTCTGGCCTCTCTATACTTTCCATCAACATCCTCAGAGCAAACATCACACCTGTGGTGCTTTCTTTGCATGAAACCATACTGCTGCTCACTAATCATTACCTCCTTCCTCATCCTATGTTTCCACTACTCTCCCTTTAAATTCATGGTGTGCTATCAATTTTATTCACCTGTAGTTACTACAGTCCTCATTTCCCTTATTCTTAAATATCGGGATCAGTACACCCAACCCCCACCCCAGGCATCCTCTCAGTTTCCAAGATTCCATTAAACAATCTGATTAAAAACTCCACTGCCATCTCCAAAATAACCATGTTTCCACAGCTTGTCATCTGGGCCAACCCTTCCATGTTTCATCCTCTTTATAGCTGCCTACTTCCTCTTTTTTAATCTGTTGTACTTCCTGATTCATTATCTCCACATCATCCAACCTTTTCTCTCTCCTTCTTCATTCATCAGCCTCTCAAAAGTACTCTTTCCATCTTCTCAACCGCTCTCCTCACTTGTGAGTACATTTCCATCTTTTTTCCTTTATCACCCCAACCTTCTGCACATCTTTTTCCCAGCTCCCGTCCTCTGTCTAGCCAATTTTGGGGCCTTTTCTCCCCCCTTACTTCAAACTCTCCACAATTCATCTATCCTTTTCTTTAACCCTTTACCCTCTCTTCATCTTGCATTTTATCTCCTTGACTTGTCACTTTCTGCATCTCTCTGACTATCGATTCTTCTTCACCATCCTCTTCCTTGCATACTCTCCTATACCCCTATTCCACCACCCGGTTTTCTTTTCGTCCTTCCTCCATTCAGATGTCACGAAACAGCCTTCTTGCTGTCATCCTTACTACATTTGTTGTATTACCCAACTGTCTGGATTCTTCACTGCCACCCAGTGCCTGTCTCACCTCCTCCTAAACTCAACCTTGGGCTTTTTTGTTCAACTTCCACCATTTGATTCTTGGCTCTGTCCTCCTCACTTCCCCTTTTCTTGATCTCCAACGTCATCCTACAGACCACCATCCTATGTTGCTTAACACACTTTCCTCTGCACCACTTTTGCAGACTTCCATCTCCTTCAGATTGACTATTCTGCATAGATGTAATCTACTTGTGTGCATTTTCCCCACTTTTGTACATCATCCTATTTCCTCCCTCTTCTTAAAATGATTTCACCACAGCCATGTCCACCCTTTTTGGGCTATCCAAAATGATGATCCACTATCATCTGACCTACCTACCCATCGCCTCTTCTTCTCCTCGTTTCCCTTCATCAACATCTTTTTGAAATCCATCAATCACTACTTTACCGGCCCCTTGGTACACTGTTCATCATTTCCCACCCAACCCTCACTCCAGAAAATCTTCTTTTCATTCATCGCCCCCAACTTTGGGCATATGACTAACAATATTCATCACACCTCCAGTTTACAGCTTAATAATCATTACTCTATCTGACCTCTTTTCACCTCCAAAACACTTTTGACATACTGTTCCTTCAGCATAACCCCTACCCCATTTCTCCTCCCATCCACACCATGATAGAACAATTTAAACCCACCTCTGATCCACCTGGCCTTCCCCCCTTCCATTTAGTCTCTTGCATGCCAATATATCAACCTTTCTTCTCACCATCATATCTCCCTAACTCTCCCTTACCAGTCATACTCCCACATTCAAAGTTCCCTCTTTACCTTCCCCCTCTCCTCCTGCCTCGGGACACTCCCCCCTCTCCTCTTCTTCAACCAAGTAGCCCAATTTCGGGCAACCCTGTTAGCTAACAATACTGGTGTTGGTCATTGTTAACGGGCTCAACCAGTCCGGTATGGAAATTTGTATTGTTGCCCGCATATTGATTTGTATTTACACTGGATGCCTTCCTGTGTAACCCTCCCCTGCTGGGCTTGGGACTGGCATGAAGAAAACACTGGTTTGTTCAACCCTGTGGCTGGGGTTTTAGTAATCTTACAATGGGTACAAAATTGACATGATGCAAGGATTAAAAAGTAATGTAACTAAATGAAAAAGCTAAATTTAAACACACAGTGGGGGTTCTGAAATGTGAAGCACACAAATGAGAAGGACCCCAGGAGTCTAAACATCGCTTTACATCCAGACAGTGTCAGAAACAATTGAAAGCTAAAGGGGTGTTAGGTTATATATCATGACTAGCAGAATACCTGCTTAGCGGGAGAGAAGTAGTGTGAAAGTTATGAAAAAAAAGGAAAATTTTAAAAAAACGTAAATGATTGTTAATGTAATTGTTTTGTCATTGTCATATGTTGATGGCATATATATATATATATATATATATATATATATATATATATATATATATATATATATATATATATATATATTATATATAAACTGCTCAAAAAAATTAAAAGGAACACTTTGAAAACACATCAGAGTAGTCTATTTTGCCAAAATTTAATTGCAGCAACTCAAAATTTACGCAGCACTTTTATGGCCCCTGTGTTCTGTATACATGCCTGACAACATCGGTGCATGCTTCTAATGAGATGACAGATGGTGTTGTGGGATCTCCTCCCAGATCCGGACCCGGGGATCACTGGGCTCCTGGACAGTCTAGGTGCAACCTGGTGGCTTGGATGGACCAAACATAATGTCCCAGAGGTGTTCTATTGGATTTAGGTCAGGAAAGTGTGGTGGCCAGTCAATGGTATCAATTCCTTCATCCTCCCGGAACTGCCTGCATACTCTCAAAATGAGGCCAGGAATTTTCGTGACCAGGAGCCACTGTACCAGCATAGGGGCTGACAATGGGTCCAAGTTTCATCCTGATACCTAATGGGAGCCAAGGTGCCTTTGTCAAGCCTGTAGCAGTCTTGTGACCTCCATGGATGCCTCCCCAAACAATCATTAACCCACCACCAAACTGCTCATGCTGAATGATGTTACAGGCAGCATAATGTTCTCCATGCCTCCCCAGACCCTTTCACTTCTGTCACGTGCTCAGGGTGAACCTGCTCTCATCTGTAAAAAGCACAGGGCACCAGTGATCATCTGCCAATTCTGGTATTCTATGGCGAATGCCAATCGGCTCATGCTGCTGGGCAGTGAGCTCAGGGTCCAAGGACAGACCCTTGGTCACCCTCATGAAGTCTTCTGGTTGTTTGGTCAGGCATTCAGTGGCCTGCTGGAGTCATTTGTAGGCTCTGCAGTGCTCATCTGTTCCTCCTGCCCAAAGAGCAGATACTGGTCCTGCTGATGGGTTTATGACCTTCTGGCCCTCCCCAGCTCTCCTAGAGTAACTGCTTGTCTCCTAGAATCTCCTCCATGCCCTTGAGACTGTGCGGAGACACAGCAAACCTTCTGGCAATGACACGTGTGCCATCCTGGAGAAGTTGGACTACCTGTGCAACCTCTGTGGGTCCAGGTATCGCCTCATGCTACCAGTAGTGACACTGACTGTAGCCAAATGCAAAACTAGTAAAGAAACAGTCAGAAAAGATGAGGAGGGAAAAATGTCAGTGGCCTCCACCTGTTAAACCATTCCTGTTTTGGGGTCATCTCATTGTTGCCCTCTAGTGCATCTGTTGTTAATTTCATTAACACCACAGCAAACTGATTAACAACCCCTCGCTACTTAACTGACCAGATTAATATCCCATAAGTTTCATTGACTTTATCTATACTCTGATTAAAAGTGTTCCTTTAATTCTTTTGAGCAGTATATATATATATATATATATATATATATATATATATATATATATATATATATATATATATATATATATATATATAGCAAAATACCACGCTTCAGCTGGAGAAGTAGTGTTAAAGAAGCAATCAAAAGAAAGGACATTTTGAAAATAACAGTAACCTGATTGTCAATGTAATTGTTTGTGAGTGATAGTGTTGTTGTCATATATATATATATATATATATATATATATATATATATATATATATATATATTATATATATATATATATATATTATAATACTGGAGACCAGAGCGTGAAAGGTTTGGGAGCAGCCACCCGTTTAATCCGGTTTCCTGGCTGCAATAGAATTCGAGACATTCAAAACAGTTGTTTACACAACAGAGTCCAAGACAGAACTGCCTGCCTAAGCAAAGGCAGTGAGCTTTATAAGCTCAGAGGGCGGAAATGATGTGTCCTCTGGGCCGGAACTGAGTACATCACCCTTGGGCCGGAACCGGAGTGACCTCATTCTTGGGGCGGCAGGAGGTGGTGTGTCCTTCCTGGAAATGGCGGCTCTGGTGGATTTCCCGGGTAAGACCTGCAGAGAACTCAGAAAGAGCGTCCAAGCATCCGCCCTGGCAGATGTATAAACAGTATTGTCTAAGCCCTTCGCTGCTCATCACACGTGTGTGACAAGACTCCCCTCAGCCCAGACCCGTCGGGTCGGCGACCTCACGAGGTCGTGGGCCGGGAGAGGCATCGGCGTTGGCATGAAGGGACCCCTGTCGATGAACGAGCGTATATTTGTACTGCTGCAGGTCAAGAAACCACCTCGTGACCCAGCGATTCGACTCCTGTGAAGGGCCATCCACTTTAAAGCGCATGATCCGTCCACTAGAGTGAACACGCCACCCAAGAGGTAGTACCAGCGCGCGTCACGCCCATTTGATCGCCAAAGCCTCCTTCTCACCGCCGCGTACCTGGTCTCCCGGTCCAACAGTTTCCGGCTCCAGGTACATAACGGGTGTTCAAACCGTCGGCGCTTTGGCTCAACAGCTCCCCGCCTGTGTCCGAGCGTCCGTCTGGAGGACAAAGGGAGAGAGAAGTTAGGGAGATTAAGATAGGTGCTGAAGTCAGAGCCCTTTTAAGTCACTGAATGCAGCCTTCGCTTATCAGACCATACCACCGATTAGGAGCTCTTTTCTTTGTCAAGTCGGTCAAGGCGCCGCTCTCGAGAAGAGGCACAAACCGGCGGTAGTACCCGGCCAAACCGAGAAAAGATTGGACTTGCCGCTTGGTTTGCGGACGGGCCAGGCCATTATGGCTTGCAACTTGGAACACTGTGGCCTCACAGTACCTCGCCCACTAGGTAGCCCAAATATTTGGCTTCTCTCAACCCGATAACATTTCTTGGGTGATGCCCGCCTCTCCAATGTCCGTAATACTGCTGTGACCTGCTGTATGTGCTCCTTCCAGGTGCTGGAATAGATGACAACGTCATCCAGATAGGCAACACAGAACGAGTTATGGGGCCGAGCACTTTGTCCCATGACGCTGAAAAGTCGCAGGCGCCCTGTAACTGATGGAAGGACACGATACTGCCAGTGTCGCTAGGAGTGCTAACGCGGTTTTTCCTTGCGGACTCCGTTAAAGGAACCTGCCAGTACCCCTTTGTCATGTCAAGTGTAGTCAAGAATTTGGCTGGTGTCCCAGTCTCGAGGAGGTCGCCCACGCGAGGCATGGGATAAGACATCTCGGAAACTTGGTTGAGCCGGAAGTCGTTGCAAAACCTCCAACTGCCGTCAGGCTTAGCAATCAAGACGATGGGGCTGGACCAGGGACTACTACTTTCCTCGATCACTCTAGTGCCAGCATTCGCTTGATTTCCAGTTCCACTTCTACTTTCTTTGCCTCCGGGAGTCTAAGGGTCGCTCACGGACGATCACCCTGGGTCAGTCCACTAGTCAGCGAATCAGAGAGTCCGACCTGGTTGTTCACTTACCACCTCTGGGACCGAGCGGATAGCTGCTTCGACTCCTGTCTCTGTCTGGGGAGATAGCTGTTCGCGAAATTAAGGGCACTTACTTCCACGAAGAGAGCAGGGCTGTCCGGAGGAGGATCGGATCCCTCTCCTTCCACGTTTCAGCAGGTTTACATGATATATTCGGCTCAGCTGGTCGTGCATTGGGCTGTTTCACCAAATAGTCGCCAATCCCTTCCCTCTCCTAATTCGTAGGGGCCTAGCATATGCGAGCAGTTTAGAGTGTGAGTAGGAACCAATATCATGCCGATCCCGGTTGGAACTCCGGAGAGTCGGTACACGGTCATACGAGGCGGGCCTGTGCTGATTGTGCCTCCTCGATATGACTTTTAGTATAGGTCTTATTACATCAAATCTATCGCAACTGGGCTGATATACTCCAAAATGTTGAGTGGAGGCTGCCTCCCTTCCCAGCCCTCTTTAAAATATCTAATAAGCCCACTAGTTTCGTATAGTAATTCAAAGGGAGAACCCGTAGAGGCTTGAGGACTTCGAGTGAGCAAAGAAGGACAAGGGAGGAGTTGTCCAATTCCTCCCATCCTTGCTGACTACCTTACGTAACATTTGCTTGAGAGTTTGATTGAATCTCTCCACTAGCCCATCGGTTTGAGGATGATAACGAGGTTTTTAAATGCTTGATTTTCAGTAACTTGGCAGTCTCTTTGAACATTTCCAAGGTGAAAGGGAGTTCCTTGGTCCGTCAGGACTTTCAAGAATCCCACGCGGAAAGACTCTACTAGTTCCCGTGCAATATTTTTAGTGGTAGCCGGGCAATGGAGCGGCTTCAGGGAATCGGGTTGCATAATCCACGAGGGCAGTATATATTTATATCCTCGGGCTGAGGGCTCCAGGGTCCTACTATATCCACCCCAATCCTGTCAAAGGAACGTCAATAAGGGAAGGGAATCAGAGAACACGGTCCTTCCTAGAATTTGCCGCAGTTGACACTCCGGCAGGAAATGCAAGCGCAACCTCCTCATTAATCCCGGCCAAAACGGAGCTTAATGCGCTCTAATGTTTTATCGGAGCCGAGATGGCCTCCAAGAAGGTGAGTGGGCTAACTCGCAAACCTGCACGCGTAGGTCAGCAGGACTACAACAACTTCCGGACCTTCCCTCATGTTCAGCAACCGATACAATAATTCATTATCCATGACAAAGTGAGGTCCCTGTGGCATGGCAAATCGCGCTTGGCGTAATCGAGAACCACTGCATTCTTTATGTGCTTCAGAAGTCGTCATTCCACTGTTCTCTCTTGAAAGAAGCCGGAGTCGCTCTAAACTGAAAGTGCAACTCAGAGGCGGTCGGCTCTGACCTCAAGGCTGAGAATCCTCTCGCTGCGGGCGCTGTGGATGACGTAGTATGCGACGGTCCGGGAAGTATCTTGTCACTCTCTTGGCCTACCGCCTCCTGTCGGCTGATTACGGTGTGGAAGCAGGCTTGAGATGAGTCTTTATCATCTATAGAGGCCAAAAGCTTTTGGAATGCTTTCTAAACTACATGTTACTGTCAGACCAGTCCTGAGGATTTACAGAAGCGGAGGATCCGGTGTGCCTTCGTAAGCCGAAGGTTCCTCCGAGACATACGTAACAGGCGGTATTGCTGCGGATATCTCCGCATACATTTTAGACTGGTCTTTTTAATCCATTGTTGCGGTGGGAACAAAGCGAACAACGACAGACACGCTTACTGCCGGAATCAAACAGCTGTTACCATATGTCCATTAATAATAAGCTCTCCGTGTGTTTATCCGCCAGAGTTGCTAAGGGCACACAAACAACCCGCCATTGTCCCCTACGGTCCGCCTTGTTCCCGACGGTCGCAAGCCAGACGCCGGCGACTTCGAACAGCTCTGGATTGCGTGGAAGGGACTGTTTTGTAGGACATAACTCGGTGTCACAGAGCGCTGGTCTGCCCTCCGGGTTTCACAGCCGGCCTTCTGGGGCTTTGCAGGAGCTGTAGCAGCTCGTCAGGAATGGAATTCTCCCCAGGCCGGCTGGGCAAATTCCTGGGGTATTGCTGTAGCAGCAAAAACAGGCCACTTGCTGCACTCATTTGCAAGGGTCAAATCAAATGGCGTAGCCACTCACCCACCTGTTGCCAGAGATCCATAGCCTGCCTGACAGGCCTGGTAGTTAAACTCCCAGTCTATTATATTCTTTACCTGCCGGCCTGGGGACAGCCATCGTTAACAGGGACCTGGTCCCGATGCGGCCCGCTTTCCTACCCAGAAGAGCATACTGAGCCACTACGTGTTTTCCCAGAAGCTGCAGCTCCACGCCTGTGGGTCCCTCTACCTTCTCCGAGATGGGTTGGTGCCCGGGTTATGCTCGTGGAGCAGAGCCTGCACCGTCCTTCCTGACCCTCCGGCGCATCCCTGCCCAACTCGCCCCGTACTCACCACCTGGTTTCCCTTGAGGTCCGTGTCCCGGTTCTTCGGGACACCATCCTGTCGGCTACGCCACTGTAATAACTGGAGACCAGAGTGAAAGGTTTGGGGCAGCCACCGATTAGTCACGGTTTCCTGGCTTAGCAATAGAATTCGAGACATTTCAAACAGTTGTTTACACAACAGAGTCCAAGACAGAACTGCCTGCTAGCAAAGGCAGTGAGCTTTATACTCAGAGGCGGAAATATGTGTCCTCTGGCGGAACTAAGTGACATCACCCTTGGGGCGGACCGGAAGTGACCTCATTCTTGGGGCCGGAACCTGGAGGTGTGTTCCTTCCTGAAATGGCTCCTGGTGGGATTTCCCGGGTAAGACCTGCAGAGAACTCAGAAAGAGCGTCCAGCGTCCACCCCTGGGCAGATGTATAAACAGTATTGTCTAAGCTCCTTCAGCTGCTTCCATCACTTTGTGTGACAATATATATATATATATATAATTTACACACACATAAACATATATATATATATACATATCTATATATACACATATATACATACATATATATATCTACATATATACAAAACACACATATATAAACATTATATAATACATATATATATACACACAGCTATTTCAGTATCAGTGCAATAGCTGTTTGTAAACGGTTGACTCCGCCTACATTTAATAACAAATCAAATCATTCAGTTGTCTTTGCTCATATGTCATTTTAGAGCTGGGCCTGGCATCTTTTGTACAAGTTCGTTTCTGTAGACTGACTTTTTGTTCTTCAAAGTCACCAAAGCGCGTGCAAACTCAGTGTGCAATAACTCTTACGCAATAACTTCAGCATCATAGGTAGACTTGATTAACGCGTTAGTGTTCAGCAAGGCAGCTGAGCCTCATTATGGGATCTTAGTTTATTGATGTTACCAGCGCCATATACCGGTAAAATAAATACAGTATATAAAATGATCTCTGGCGGATATACTACACACCGGCCGGATGTGCCCGCCCTTGAGTTTGACATATGGACTAAATAGAACTTGAAAGATATATTTTTTCAAATGATCGCAATTCAGATAGAGTTGACGCCGACTCAGCCTGCATGCCTCAATGGTCATCCTCCTCGCTCTTACTTTTTACCGTTCATCTAATGAATACACTGAGTATGGCTTTAACAAAACAATCATTGATGGCTGAATAAAGTATCCATTATTCGAGTATATGAGATCGGTATATATATATATACATATATATATACCCGACTCATAGGAGAAGTATGTGTTAAAAAAGGTAGAAAAGAAAGGGAACATTTTAAAATAACGTAACATGACTGTCAATATACAGTATTTGTTTGTGAGTGTTACTGAGTGTTGCTGTCATCAGATTTGATTATCATTATTTCTTTCAATCAGGTTCGTATTTGTAGGATGTGTTGTGTTCAATACATTCCGGTTTGTCAATCGTTGTAAAGATGACAGGTTTCATTCATCGATTCGTTTCTTACTGCATCAATAAACAGCTCGCTTCTTCTTTATCTGAGACCTGACCACCCATGCAAGGTTTTTTACACTGTCTTCCTTTAGCGGGACATTGACTTTTCCACCGTGTGCTTTGTTTCCAGTAGCTGGATTTATGAATATCTTATCAGACCTTTCATATTTTTGCTGCCTTTTCAATTGATGTAATCGGTTTTTGTTCAGCTCTTTGGAACTGTTGCTTTTTATCTGTGCACTCGCCAGTTCCGTGGAGCCACTCGGTGTATATGATCAAGGTTCCCAGCTGTGCTGGTGCCATCTCGCGCTATGTCCATGGCTGTATTTAATGTTACCTAGTCCTGGCACTTAAAACTTTCTCTCGAGTTTTGAGTTTGCAAACACCACGCTTAATCTCATCTTCCTCGATGCACAGTCCTTAACCCGTGAATATTGTGGGAGTTTCTATTGATTGCTGAGGACGCCTTATATGGGAGCACTAATTACAACGCCAGCGCAGCCTGTCTATGAACTTAATTTAAAGTGTAGGTTTACATGCTTTGTTTCAAGTAGCAGAACTCATGAATATGGTTGTATATGTCACTGCCGCTTCTTATTGTTTCGCTGCCTTCTCAATTATATAATGCATGTTTTCTTAAGCGCTTTTTGAGGTCTTCCTGGTTTTCTATGTACTGCGTGATTACATGGAGGCGTGATGATGTCCGAAACCCCCCCACGGCATTGAAGCTCACTCCATTACAGTAAATGGAAAAACTGCTTCCAGTTATGACCATTACGGAGAATTTCGATATAAAACCTGCCAAACTTTTGTAAGGAAGCTGTAGAATGAACCTGCCAAATTTCAGCCTTCCACCCACAACGGAAGTTGGGGAATTAGTGATGAGTCAGTGAATGAGTGAGTCAGTGAGTGAGTGAGGCTTTTGCCTTTATTAGTATGATATACATACATACATGTGTACATATATACACACATATACTATAGGTGCCAAACAGGCAAATAAATTGATTTTGTGAATATATAAAGTCGGAGTCAGAATATATAAAGTCAAAACTTGAAAATATAAAGTCAGCATGTATACATAAAGTCAAAACTTTTTCTGAATGTATAAAGTCAAAACTTGAATATATAAAGTCACGCTGGAATATATAAGTGCGAATATATAAAGTCATCAGAATATATAAGCAGCTGGAATACATAAAGTCAAAACTTGAATATAGAAAGTCAGTTGTATATAATAAAGTCAAAAGTTGAATATATAAAGTCATGCTGGAATATATAAAGTCAAAACCTGATTATATAAAGTCAACATCAGAGTATATAAACTCATTCCTGAATATATAAAGTCAAAGTCAAAATCTATTGATTTAAACACTCTGAACTGAACTAAGTGAACAAAACGTATTCAGAAAATAAATTAAAAACACTTCGTTAATGTTTGAAAATGATGCATGTGCCGCCAGGATTGGTTCCTGCCTTACCAGTGTTGGCTGGGATTGGCTCCAGGACCCCGTGACCCTGTGGTGATTCAATGGGTTGGGAAATGGATGAATATTCCAGCGCTTACTTTTTATTGAAATTTTGACTTTATATATTGCAGCTCTTTTATATATTCACCAGACTTATAATTCAAGATTTACTATATATTCCCGTGCTGACTTTATATATTCAACGCTGACTTTATATATTTAAGTTTTGACATTATATATTCTAGCTTTCTTATATATTCTGAAATATTCCAACGCTCTTTTTACCAGGTTTTGACTTTATATATTCAAGTTTGACTTTATTTATTCTGACAGTGACTTTATATAATCAAGTTTTGACTTTATATATTAAATGTAGTCATCATTGCATAACTTTTTTTTTACCTAGTTTAAAGACTAAATTCAACTTCCATTCCTAACAAAGATATTTCTGGTGACTAAATAGAACCTACTTATATCCAAATTGGGGCTATTGGCTGTCGCCTGCCTGCTAAATAAGTCATCCTCGCTTCGTTTCTTACTTTTTTCCCGTTATTTAATCGGTGTGGTGGAAAATTATAAAATGGAAGGAGGATTACACTGAGTATGCTTACCAAACAATTATTGATGGCAATCGATTATTCATAAAGCTTCAATTGGTGATCTGTTTTTCTGTGTTAACCTCATATTTTTTCATACTTTCAAACCAAGGGTGCGAGGGTTAAAAAGAATCAAAACTGATCAATGTAATCGGTGTACCAGGAAATCATGGTGAGAGAAGTTCCTGTTGTAAAGAAAGTGTGATTTAAAAGTGTGATTTTAACGTTATGGGGCATATGCATCAAGCTTCTCAGCTGTGCTTGTGCTAAGAAAGAAACATTTTAAAAATACGTAAACGATTTTCAATGTAACCTTTGTAAGTAGTGCCTGGAGGATTTGGTGGAGAAACTGTGAGACAGCGGTGTGTATTAACTTGTGGATTTTTCTGTGAGTATTTGGTGGCAGCGGCCCCAAAGTCGCTTCCGAACCGCGCGGCGTTTGCTGCGATCTAAGCTCAGAGTGAAATAAAGGGGGAATGGGAGGGGGATGATGACGTGACCCCCACCCTTAACCATCAATCCCCACAAACACAGTCTCTGGAATTTGAATAAGCACAGCCCTTCATGTGCAATTTTAACAATTCAAAGTGATCAAAACTTTGTTTATATCCTCGCCCTTTTTTAAAAATCCCGCGATTTCCGTGGGCATGAAAATGAGCGCAGCCTGTCTATGAACTAATTTAAACTTTAGGTTTAAACCTGCTTTGTTTCCAGTAGCAGCACTCATGAATATGGTTGTATATGTCACCGCCGGTTCTTATTGTTTCGCTGCCTTCTCAATTGTATAATGACTGTTTTCTTCAGCGCTTTTGGAGCTCTTCCTGGTTTCTCCCACTTTTGCGTTGACAGTCAGTTCCGCGATTACGGGGAGGCGGATGATGTCACCGATACTCCCCATCCAGGGCTTTCGGCCAACTCCATTACAGTATATGGAGAAAAATAGCTTCCAGTTATGACCATTCGGCTAGAATTTCGAAATGAAACCTGCCAACTTTTAAGGAAGCTGTAAGGAATGAGCCTGCCAAATTTCAGCCTTCTACCTACACGGGAACTTGGAAAATTGGTGATGAGTCAGTGAGTGAGTGAGTGAGTGAGTGAGTCAGTCAGTCAGTCAGTGAGGGCTTTGCCTTTTTATTGTATAGATTTTTTGGGAGTACAAGTCAAGGGTTATACTCAAGTTATATAACATGCTATTGAGGCTCACCTGGACTACTGTGTTCTTTTTTGGTCTCTATATAACAAAGAAACATAGTAGTGCTAGAGAAAACTCAGGAACAGCACTAGGTTGATACCAGGACTAAAAGGTGAGCTATGAGGAATGATTGAAGGTTGAGCCTTTTCAGTTTCAGCAAATGGATATTAAGAAGACATTTTGATTGATTGAATTTAAATTTATGAAGGATTTATGTAATTCTGCAACAGAAACGGTTACACAATTGAAAAGCTTTAGCACAGCTGTAATTTGACACATGTCATCCTTGAAAGTTTTCCTCATGCAAAGTACCATAAACACATGGGATATATCAGGTGGGGAGCAGAACTTTAAGACCTTCAATTTTAACTTGATGTTATCTTGGAAAATCTATGTAGATGAATAGGATGCACAAAACTCGTAGGTTATGACTTTTTTGTCACAACTTTTCTAATGTTCTGATGTTCGTCATGTGGCATCTTTTTTACTAGATTTTAGAAAATCAAGAGAAATATTTTTATATGCCTTTCTTTATCACATGATTTTGTTGCTTCATCATACTGTATAAACCGTATATATTACACCTGTTCTTGCATGTTTATGCTTGATCTTTTCCTTAATAGTTACTTCTTTTATTTAATCATGATTACATTAACCTTACTTACCAGTAGTTAACTTGATCAGCCTATCACCTTCTAATGTAATAGGATATTGCAATATTTTCTAGCTTGCAACTTTTTAGAAATTCCCAGTATGCAGAGTTTAAAAAAAAACATGTGTCAAGGGTTTATATTCAGTTTCTACTCAATAACATCTTTATGAACTCTAGCATTTATGTTTTCTGGTCTTGCAAATTGATTGTTTTAAGCCTTTTAGTTGAATTGATTGCTTTAAGCCTGTTTAATCTATGTATCACTACTCTGTATAAAATTTCCAAGGCACAAGTGTCCCCTTCATAGTCCTTGTAACTGCTAGGAGGTGATTTCTTCACTTGTGAAAACTTCAGAATAATCCAAATTCAGAGCATTAACAATGTCATTATCTACATATTTTAGTCCTTCTTCACCATTCCTAATAATCTCCAGTTCCTTCATGACTGTTCTGTTACTATTAAAATACTGAAAGAACATGTTTTATTTATGGTTTGCCTTTTCCACAGTATTTCTCAAGCATTGTTTAAATTATATTTAGTATTCTAATTATTTTAACCATGGCTGTCATGCTCATACATTTTGAGGTCCATGGTTAGCTCTGTGCCTGTTTTGAAACTTTTTTATCCCTACTGGTTCTAAATATAGGTGAACTTGTCCTACATTGAAAGTAAATGCTTTTAAACCTGATCCATTGCTCTTCGAATAACACCACACTTAGACCCTTATCCCAATTGATCTTTATTTGATTTTGTTTAATCTGCTTTAGTTTTCCCTATTAAAGTTAAACTTAAAATCCTGGATAACAATTAAACAAATCATTAAGAAGTGAAAAGAGTATGGCATAGCTGTAAATCTGCCTAGAAAAGGCAATCCACAAAAATTAATGATTGTGCAAGAAAAAGACTTAGTGAGGGAGGCCACAATAGTTAACTCTAATTGAGTTACAAGCTACAGTGAATAAGATTAGAATGACTATGCATACAACTGTTGCTCAGTCACATTGCAAGTGACAGATTTATGGAAGAGTGGCAAGAGAAAGTCACTGTTAAAAGAACATTCATGACATCTGGCTGGAGTTTTGCTGAATCTGAAGTCAGTTGGAAAAGGTTCTGTGGCCTGATAAGACCAATATTGAGCCTTTTGGCCATTAAACTAATCGCCATCTTTAATGTCAGTATAACACTCAAATAATCAAAACATACCATCCTCATCATGAAGCCTGGTGGTTACATCATTAGGCTTGGGATGCATCTCTGTAGGAGATCCTGGAAGGCTTGTGAAGGTAGAGGGTAAAATAAGTGGAGCAAAATACAGACAGACCTGGAGGAAACATAATGCATTCAGCAAGGAAACTACACTGTGGGAAAATATTAGTTTTCTAGGAAGAAAGCAAACCCCAAGCATAAAACCAAAGCAACACTGGAATGGCCTAAACAAACAACTGTAATTAATGTCATAAAGTGGCTCAGTCAGAGTCAGATCTCAATCTAATTGAGAATATGTGGTTGGACTTTAAAATGCTGTTCACTCCGAATACCATGCAACCTTACAGAGCTTAAGCAGTTTTGCAAAGAAGAATAGGCACAGCAGTAAATCTGCCTAAAGCAGGCCATCCCAAAAATTTGAATTATCATGCAGAAGAAGACTAATAAAGGAAGCCACTCTAAAAACATTAATGATGTTACAAGCTACTTGGCTGAGACTGGGGCGACAGTGCATACAACCACTGTTTCCTGGTTAACTTATTAGTCACAACTTTATGGAACAGTGACAAGAGAAATCCACTTTAAAAAATCTGTCCAGATGAGTATTGCTGATAGAGATCAATGCACTCAGACTCAGGGCTAGAATTGATGCCAAGGTGCATCTCCAAAATACTGACTTAACGGGGTGAATACTTAAGCAATTAGTTATTTTGTATTTTATATTTGTAATTAATTCAGATTATTTTGAAGAGATTCACTTTGACATTAAAAGTCTTTTACTGTTAATCACTGTTAAAACTAGCCAAATTAAATCCACAATGATTCCAAGTTGTATAATAATAAACCTCCAAAGAGGTTAATACTTTTTATAGAGTTTGCTTTTTCAAATAAACAAAGGTTTACTTCCTTCATCTGAGTCTGAGTGTGCATAGGTTTTGCCCATTGTAACTTAGTTGTAGTGAACATTAATAAAAATGCATTGGTGCCAAACGGGAGTAAAGAAATTACATAAAATCCAAAGCAAGAAACTTCAAAAAAAGGCCGGTTTCTCAGTCAAAACACAGAATGGAATATTAAAAGGATTCTTCTGTTGTTCTGGTTTCGCAAGCACCTCTATGATGACACCCTTTGTGTCTTCAGTTTATGGATATCATTGTCGATGAATTGTAAGTGGAGTGCTGACATCTCTGACAAGGGTAACTGCCTCCACATTCTCTGTTAAATTTGAATTAATATCAAGTCTCTCATCTGAGCACAGTCAAACTCATATGCCATATGCACCTGCTCACCCCAGTTTGACCAATGGCAATGATGAAGAACAGTGAGGAATATTTTCTATTTCATCATCAAAACTTTAAATGTTTTACTGAACCTTGCAAATCTTTCCATTGTAAAGTATCTGATATGTAATCTTGGTTCCTGGTTGCACATATGTGAAAACATGTATTAAAAATCAAATCTAGTAAGATTACGTATAATGAAAGATCATTACCTAATTATGGACTATAGCAAAACATTCTTTCAGGCTTAATGCTAATGAACAAGTGAGGAGACAACTAAAGAGGCTACATACAGGTGTGACAGAACCACTAGGGCATGCCTGCCACCCAACCCGACACAAGCAGACACAGGAGGCACACTTATTAAAACACAAGTGCTTTTATTTTTCTTTCTCGTGGAGAATATCTGCCCCGTCCCACAACACAGTCCTAATGCATAAGCACAATATTCCCCTTTTCCTTCTCTTTTTCTCCTCCACTCAGAAGCTTGTCCTTCCACCACTCTGGCTCACGAGACTGTCCTCTGGCCCCTTATTAGAACAATCTGACAGAACAGGCCATTCAGCCTAACAAAGCTCACCAGTCCTATCCACTTGTTTCCTTCAAGAAAACATCAAGTCGAGTTTTGAAAGTCCCTAACGCTTACTGTCTACCACACTACTTGATAGCTTTGTGTAAAGAAAAACTTCCTCATGTTTGTGCGAAATTTACCTAACAAGTTTCCAACTGTGTCCCTGTGCTCTTGATGAACTCATTTAAAATAACAGTCTTGATCCACTGTACTAATTCCTTCAAATTTTAAACACTTCAATCATGTCACCTCTAATCTTCTTTTGCTTAAACTGTCTCAGCTCTTTAATCTTCCTCCACCCAGACCTGAATTTTAGCTTAGTTGCTCTCTCTTGACCTTTCTATGCTGGCTATTCCTTTTGTTTT
>NW_024378512.1:0-7201 GCF_016835505.1 Polypterus senegalus
ACACGTTTTCTCCTTAATGAAATATTTAACTGACATTTTTTATTGTAAACCAACGATTTAAGAGGAAAATAATGACATTAACAAGGTTTCCCAACTTTGCATCCCACTGCAAATAAAAAGATCAGGAAAGAATATACAAGCAACATCACATGATGATGATATCAAACTGGGTGGGAATTGGTAGACAATGCAGAACAGTCATTTTTAAGGATCTGGGAAAAAATAGAGATTGTACAGATCTGTGGCAGATGAGATTTAATGAAAAAATGTAAAGTAAATTATTTGGAAGACATTGATTTGAATACACAGTGGAGGGGGGGTCTTTTAAAAATTAAAACATGTCCTACAAAAAAAAGGCCTGGGAATTGTAGTAAAATGATCTTTATTACATTGAGACAGTGGACAGAGCTATGAGTATGGCTAGCAGAATAATAGGTTATATAGCGCCCCATGTGGAGGGACAAGTCACTTTAGGTTATACTAACACTTTATAACACACTAGTGAGGCCTCGCTGGAGTGTTGTGTGCACTTTTGGTCGTTGGTTTACAAAACGTATATTGCAGAGTAAAGAAAGTCCAGAAATGAGCAACAAGGCTGATCTGGGACTGAGAGGTCTGCATAGAGACAGACTGAAGGAGTTGAACCATTTCAGCCTAAAATGAGGCAGATGAAGATACTCATAAATTAAGTTTTTAATGTTATAAAATTATTTAAATGTCATACAAATGAACATTTTCTACACAAAGAAAACAACAGATACATGGAAAAAGTGACCAGAAAGTGTGGTGAAGTGTAGACTTAAGACCTTCAAAGCTGACAATGTTATTTTAAAAAGATTAGGACAATAGGGTTAGGTGAGCCTGTTGAGCTGAATGGCCTGATCTCGTCAAACTGTTCTGATGTTCTAACGAGCAGCAGAGTCCTGGAGGAGCTGATGACGAGACACAAGACCAGTGGCTTACCTTTAATACCATCATCAATGGGAGGGGTGAGACTGCCTGAATGTCCATCAAGAGGTCTGGTCCTGAAAGACAACAAGAGAGACAGAAGAGACAATACAGCAGTAAAGGGCAATTAATAAAAGAAAAAGTGAGTACAGTGAGGTATACAGAAAATATCAAAAACTAACAGACTGTGCTAACGTGGACTTCTGTTGCACCCAAAGAAGAGTTAACATTTGAAAATAAACAGCAAACCACCCATGTGTGTCCATATTGGGAGGTCTGCATTTAACTGTCCAGAAGAAACCCAGAAATGACACATAAGAGAGCAAAGGAACAGTAGACATATTGTGTTTATCATGCTGAGAGAGAGAACCTTTACTGAGACCTCAGGAGTACAATAAGCTTCATGTGGGTCTGAAAGGTAAACATCTAGAAAAACATGGATGAGCATGAGTGTGGAGTATCTAAAGCTGATGTTTAAACACACCGACCTGAGGGAGCAGCAAGGAAATTGGAAAACAACAGAATTGGTGACTTCCCGTTAAAGAAAGAAAAAATATCATTACTGATCATCCTGTAGGCTGTAGCTGTAGGCTTGTAAAGGTAGAAGGGGCGACATGCAAGTCAAATATGCGGCATGACAGGTCACATAGGGGACAGGACACCAGTTACTAAATAGTATGGTGGGACCATGCCCTTTAAAAACTTTAGAACATAAAAATAAAAAAATCAGAGAAGCTGAAGAAAGTGTTGGTATTGTGGCCATCAGAGAGGTCTCGTGTAAGTGATGGACCTGACAGTTGTTAGTCCGTGGCCTACTGAGAGTAATGTTGTTTTGTGGTCCGTGTCTCTCACTTTGTCTCCTTTCTGATTTGTCACATTCAGTGTTTCTGTACACAGAACTCTATTAACTCACCACACTGTCACCTCCTCCAGTATTCTTGTCATGTTTGGTATGGAAATCTCAAGCTTCAGCCAGCAGGCTCACCAGTACACACTGTCCATCTTCATTATGTCACTGATGAAGGATTCCACACGCTCGCCTCTCACACTCTCTTTGGCTTTGAATCTCTGAAAGACAAGGCAACATAGGCTAATTTAGAAAAGACCACTGGGGGCAGAGCAGAGTGGTCAGTGGGGTCTGATGACCACACTAACAGAAAGCCTGCATGGAGGGTCAGGCAGTCTCAGATGATTCTCCTGAGCTCACCATCTCTGCTCAGCTCTCTGTGCCTCTATGACAGGGAGACCCACTACCTTGGCCTCATCATAGTGAGGATGTTCTGGTGCCAGGTTCTGCAGGATACTCGGATGTGTTTCAATCACATAGACCAGGTAGGGCGTAGAACTCGTGATTTGAGGAGATCCTCATGAGAGAAAGTGTGTATTACTTTAGGAAACCTCTGTGTGAAACCTGAAATGGAAAAGAAAAAGATGAAACTTACAGATACAAATGTGTTGGAGGCTCAGGGATCAGAATAGTCTGACATGACTGCTTATCTCAATCCTAAGTAGTGGCCTCACAGTAAATTTGAGGGAACAGCATCAACACAGGCTGGACTGGTCTCATAATGCACCGAGTTCTGAATACAAGAAAGGACAAAGCAGACCTCTTTTCTGAGGAGACTGTGCTCCTTTAATGTGGGTAGTGACATCCTTTACATGTTCTACAACTCTATGATGGCCAGTGGTTTGCTCAGTCAGAATTCACTCAAGAGAAGTCAACAAGATGATCAAGAAAATGATTAAGAAGCATCAATCACTGGAAAACAGTGTAGGTTTGGAGTAGTGGATCTCTGATGTAATGAATGAGTTCAATCTCCAGGCTCAATGAGAACATGTCTGAAGTCACCATGAATGTGGTCAGCTTCCAGCTCCAAAAGAAATGCTCATATCTGACTTTTAAAGGAAAAACAGCCTGTGGCGATCCAATTGAACAAGTCCTTCCGGTTAGTCCAGTGCGATTTGTCCATCAGGTTAGCCAGAGTTCAATTTTGGGTTACAAGCCTAAACACTGGAATAAAATGACATATCCCTTGATATTCTAAGGTAAACATGTGGCCTGTCATCAGCTGGACTGTTGAACAAGAATGTACTCTTGTTCAGTCAAACTGCTTTTAAAGAACTCCCTGCTTTTGTGTTAAAATAGCTGTATGACTTATTAACTATAAGATGCTTAGACTTAGTTAAAAAGAGAAAAACCTTTAGGGTAAAAACTCTAATATAAGGATTGTCTAGGGGACTGTAAGGGACTCTCTCTGGTTGAACACAGAACTCAACATTCATCTGTTGCCAAATGTTGTTGATTGAGATGATATCTGTCTCCTCACATTTCTTCCCAACACAAATGTCCTTTTGGTACCTTGTTGTGTGACGGTGTTCCACAGATATGTCAGCTCATCCTTGAATTAGTCAATGCAGACAGAGCTTTAATGAGTGAAAGCTGCATTTTCTTGTTTTACTGTTCAGGTGGTGGTATGGAAGTCGCTTTCTGCTCCTCTTCTTATCTCATTAATTATAGCCTCGTGTACCACTGAAAAGACAAATGGGACAATGCCACCTTGTCCACAGTGGAGTAGAGCTGTGGACAATCCAACCCAACCACAAAAGTTCAGCAGTAAATGAGTTCCACATGAACCCTGCCTTCCCGTATATGTGCATTATGATTTTGTAAAGTTTGTAATTGTGTTTTACCTGTGAACTTATTACGGCACTCTGAGCCAGCACTCCATGAGAGCGCCATACAAAATAAAAGGAATTGAACTGAACTAGTACTTCTACAGGATCTGCCTGTCAGTTTATATCCATTACTGAGGTGCTGCTGGTCGCTCCTCCTGCTTTGAAGAGTGTGTGTCAATTCAATGAAATGTGATTCTATGCATCAGTCTGCTTGGTCTCCTATTTTTCCCTGTCATTATCTCAGCAATCAAAATGCACACAAGAGCAGTACAGGAGATGAGGCAAATTGCCAGAGTTGACTTTTGAGGTAACATTCTCTATATATAAAAATCCAATGTCTGCCTCTGGTGTCAGGTCTATCTGTCCACTTTTCACGAAAAGAACAATAGATTTAGATCGAGTTTTTTCTATAATTTGCTTGAAACATTGTTGATTTTTGACTTCTCCATGCCCATGTTCAGTTTGCTTGTGGTATGATTTATTTGTGTGAATCTGAGAGACAGCAGCGGCTGAGCCTCTTCACTCATGTGCCTCAAGCCTTACCTCTGCTTAGCAGTGAACACAAATCAGGATTTAGACTGGTTTTTCTATAATTTGCTTGAACATTACAGTTGATTTTGCAACTTCTCCATCGGCTTAAAGAATCATAGTTTGCTTACAGGAGCAATATATTCAGCGATAATCCGAGACAGAGGCGTGGGCTGAGGGAGGAGGAAGCGTGACTCAGGAGTTAGGGAGCCACGGGGCCCTCCTCACTGTCCTGTTTCACTACTAACTGCAGAGCCAGGGGATGCTAGTTAATAATAAGTTTGGCTCTCTTGAAAATCAAGCCCTAGATCATTAGGAAATTGGACCAAGTTGAAGATGTCCAACAAGATAACAGCTCAGTCAATACATTGGAATATGAATTATCAATTTTTGACTTTTAATTTGATTTGACAAACATATGAACTTTTAGCTTGCCAAATCTAAATACAGTTTCTTTGTAATGTAGGGGCTTTGCTTAAAAGATATATTTGGTATTCTGAGAGTCAAAGTTCTTTCTTCACAATCATAATATATTATTTTGTTAGATGAAACTGTATTCTAAAGTGAAGATAACTATAAATGTATGAAAATAACCAGCTCTGCTCTTGTGATTTACAACAGAGCTAATGGGTACTGAGCCCCAAAGTGAGAAAAGCATTAAAAGTTACTGAACACGTCCATTTTGACATTGCATTCATATTGCAAAATAGACATTCATGTCATTTTAGGAAGGAAAAACAAAAAGCAAAGAATTTTTGAGACTCAGCCATTTTAAGGAGGCTGACTGTACATTACACTGATCTGGCTTCTCGCAGAACATTTTCAGTCCCAGGGCTGTGATTCACCTCAGAAAGTCGTCACCAATCACCGTTACTGATATTGAATGTTGAGGCTCAGATGTGAATTTCTGTTTCTGTTTGTAGACAACAATAACCAAAATCACAGTCATTCACATTCTTTCACTATACAGAAGCTTATTTCATTATTTCACAAAGATATTACCTGCTGATGCCTGTATGTTATGCACACGTGTACTTCAGTGCTTTAGCAAGAGAAAGATTGCAGTCAACAGAAAGAAGAGAACAGATATTGTAGGTATACATTTAGTTTAAATCAAAGAGAAGTTTAGTAAGTTTCGTACAGATGCTTTAGAATAGGCAAAGTGGTAGCACAGAGCTTTTATTCCAGCCTCAAGCGCCAGTCTAAATGTAGTTTGCATGTTCTCTCTGTGTATTTATGGATTGATTTGTATCTGAGTGTTGTGTTTCTAGTTCTTTTCATTTACCTCCAAAGCTTCTAACCAGAGGTAAAAAGAATTTGATCCACAGTAAATTGGGAGCTTCTTTTGCTCAGTTCTCTTCATGGATTCACTAGTCAGTGAAAGCATAACCGATCCACTTGCAATCTCCTTCTTCATTCTTCCCTCACTCAAACAAGACCCTGAGATACTCTGTCCACTTGAGGCAGCACCCCATCTCAAACCCTTTTCAGCCGAAACCATGACCTCAGACTTGGAGATGCTGAAGTTCTCATAACCCTGCTTCACACTCAGGACAAGCAAACCCAGTGTGCACCTGAGGTCACATCAGGATGAAGCCTAGCAGATCACATCATCTTCAAAAGCAGAGATGTCATCCTAAGGTCACCACATGGAGATGATCTCTCCTTGGCTGCTCTAGAAATTCTTTCCATAAAGATTATGAACTAAATTGATGACAAACTCCACACTCACTGGGATTGAATCTAACTTACTGCCGCAATGCGGACCAAGCTTTCACTCCAGCTGTACGGGAACTGAAGAGCCTGCAACAGCACCCCCCATAGGACTGCACTGGGGGTCACGACAAGCATTTTCAGAAATGTGGAAAGAACATTTTGTTAAACTGAGACCTTTGCTTTAAAGTGGACATTTTGGGTATTTTTGGGGTTTTTATTCACATTAGAACAAGTTTTTCACCTTTCCATTATAAAGAAAGAACAAGATACGCATTTATTAAGGTTTAAAAAAATATGCTTCACTTTAAGCATACTTAAGATACAAAATGACTGTGAAGAAATAACTTTGACTTGAAAATTTTGGGAAATATCCTGTAAAAGTGATTAATTTTCCTATTTTGTTGACAGTCATCCCACCAGGCAATAATAAATTCTTCTTATCCTACCCCTTTTACATTTTAAGGGGAATTCAGGGGTGAACTGGTGGTTCTTTTTCAGCTATTCCTACTCTGGCCTTTCTATCCAAAACTGGGAAACTAAGGGCCTGGTTGACTTTTTTCCTTATTTTGGTAAGTGAAAGGGCCCACTGAGCATTTTTTGTGACAATTACACTTGGATCCACTCCCACTCTGGAGCTTAACCATCTGCCCAGGGAGTTCTCCTACTTGGGGCACTGAGATGGTAGCCCACCTGAAGAGACTTCTGTATGTCTGTCAGTTATTGTTCTTCTTTTTTCTCTGGTAGTTCAGTTAGAGGAGACCTCAAGGGCTTCAGTCCTGCTGAGGGTGCAGATATCAGAGATGACATCTTGGTCAACAAGGTGCTCTGAACTGCTGACTTTTATAATTCTGCTAAAACTTGGGGAGTTCTGAGTAATTTTGCCTTGTGCTTATATCTGACCATAATCCACTATTTCTCGAGTCTCCACACCCCTTTAGTTGTGCAAGTGTCTTTCTGAAGGACATTAGGAGTTCCTCCAGTTCTCTGTTTATACACAGGAGTGCAACCCCTCATCCAACAACATTTATTTCTATAACTCATTTTCAACTCTACATGTACTAAAAGTGCTTTTACAAGATGAAAAAAAACAATCATCAACCTTGAAGTTGAAGGTGGTAACAAGGCATCTCAGTCTGGTGGACTTGGGAAACCTCAATCCATAAAGCCAAAGAGTAAAATGAATGTCATCAATTTTGGGTTTTGTTTTAAATTTGTTTTGGTAAACTGGTTTTTCAACAAGAGTTGAATGAAACTAAATTCAATCATTGCTAGATGCCCCCTAACTGCTGTTAATACTGTTTGGGACATAACCAGCGATTGTACATCAGCACAT
>NW_024378513.1:0-1446 GCF_016835505.1 Polypterus senegalus
CAAGAGTATGCAGGCAGTACCTGGAGGATGAAGGAATTGAAACAATTGAATGGCCTTCACGATCCCCTGACTTAAACCCAATAGAACATCTGTGGGACATTATGTTTCGGTCCATTAGGCGCCGCCAGGTTGCTCCTCAGACTGTACAACAGCTCAGGGATGCCCTCATACAGATCTGGGAGGAAATGCCACAAGACACCATCCGTCGTCTCATTAGGAGCATGCCCCGACGTTGTCAAGCATGCATACAAGCTCGTGGGGGCCACACACGATACTGAAAAGCATTTTGAGTAACAGAAATTAAGTTTTTGAAAAAATGGACTAGCCTGCCACATTTTCATTTCACTCTGATTTCAGGGTGTCTACACAATTGAGCCCTCTGTAGGCAGAAAACTTTTATTTCCATTAAAAGACTTGGCATCCTTTTGTTCCTAAGACATTGCCCTGTCGTTATTTGTATAGATATCCAACTTCATATTGAGATCTGATGTATCTAATGTATTTCTTTAAAGTGTTCCTTTAATTTTTGTGAGCAGTGTATATATAGTGGTGGATACTGACACTGGATCTGGGGGAGCAGCCATGGAATGCACACTACATCCCCCGGAACACCTGGTAGCAGCCCCCCTGGGTTGCATCAGGGCCACAACTGTATTACACCAGAGCTCATCCCTGTTGAGCTCCGTGGCCACCACCAGGGGGAGCTGCACGGCTTCCTGAGTCCACGTGGGCTCTAACGCAGCCACACCCAGAAGTGCAGCCTAGTTAGGCAAATTACCACCTGGAACACTTCCGGGTGGGCTACAAAATGAGCCTGCAGCCACTACTCAGTGCACCAGAGTCGGGAGGAGGCAGAACAAAAGAGAAGAAGAAGATGATGAAAAGAGCTGTGTATGGTGGTGATTGATACACTGTGTTGTGTGCAGGACAATTGGTGTCTGTGTCTGTCTGTGTCCGAGGTTCAAATTCACTATATACAAAGTATATATATACAGTAATTGGGCTTCAGGTCCTTCTCACAGCATGCTTGCCGTGGCTGATGTGAAAAGAGCTGCAGCAAAATCTACCGACAGTGAAACCAATTGCACAGGTCGACTGATCTTGTTCATCATAAACACAAGTCAGGCATTCTGCACGCAATAGAAAATCATAAGCGACTAAAGAAGTGGAGGTGTGGGCTACAACCACCACGTACCTGGACTTCGGGTCCTCCTCTCAGCAAGAAGCAGCACAGCCACGTGTCATGGCTGCCAAGAAAAGAATGGCAGCATGGGCTTACAGTGAAGTGCACTGCACAGGGCATCCGATCACTTTTAGCGCAAACGCAAGTCAGACATTCTGAGTGCAAAAGACAGTCATACACACTATTAGGGCACGAAAAATGTGGTGGCACCCTCAGCAGAACCGTGTTTTGTCAGACGTACATAAACCACCTTTCTTCACGGA
>NW_024378514.1:0-21182 GCF_016835505.1 Polypterus senegalus
TGGAGGCACAGGTAAAATTAAACAAAAGATTTATTTTCTCTTTCATCTGTGGGTTATTCCTTCCCTGACCCACAGACAAACAGAGCAACACAGTCCCAAAATAATAAACCAAAAGAAAACTACCCACAAAGTCACTCTTTCTTCCTCCACTCTCCCAGGCAGCTTTGTCCTTCTCCTCCGACTCTGGCTCTGGGTGGTGGCGCTGGCTCCTTTATAGTCCACATGGGCTCAGGAAGCCGTGCAGCTCCTCTGGCGGTGGCCACGAAGCCCAGCAGGATGGGTTCCAGAGTAACGCATTGTGGCCCGAGTAACCAGGGGCTGCCACCATGTGTTCTGGGGGAAGTAATGTGCATCCCATTGGCTGCTCCCCCGGATCGAGTGTCAAAGGAGTGTCCCAGCCAGGCATGGGTCCCGGCTGTTCACCACAGTATTTAACAGAGAGAAGTATATGGTTAAATTATTTTCTAAAATTTCTGTGTTTCAGGTTGACACTCGTCTGTTCAATCGTCCACCTTTGCTGCAATACACGAAGAATAAAAAATACCAATCTTATTTTCCGTCATTGAAAAGAAATGTATTGTTACACTGCTGCTTGGTTTATACAGTTCATAAAAGAAAGTAAAAAAGCACTTACCGATGGACTAAAAGGAGCAACATTTCACTTCTTCTGGAGGGTCTGTTTGATGGTTGTAGAAGCCATGTTTTGTTTTTTCTGGTAATGAGAAAAGGATAAATTCATAGAGATAGTCTCACCTTTTTGGAAATTTTTCCCAGTTTTAAACCAGAGGTCGAGCTGAGACAAACGGACAGAGAGACAGATACACAGTTAAGACCAGTTTAGCTTTAGATGAGCTAAAGAACTTGTTTATATTGCACAGAGGCATTGGCATTTATGGAGAATCCTTTTTGTTCTTAGCTTGTATTGGGCAGAGAAAGACATAGTGAGAGGGATGGTAAAATAAAGGACCTAGGTATGCGGAAGAATGTGCAGACATCACTCTGAGAGTGCTATGAATATTTGAACACATGTCTCCATGTGGACGGGTTTTAGCACGACTTGGCAACAGGGAGAAAGACAGACACAGGCACAGACAGAGAGGAGAGAGATGTAAAGTATATTTAATATTTGAAAAAAAAAACACAAGCATAACATAGTTGAGGTGTTGCATGTTTAATGCCAAACTATTATTCCTTAAATAGATTTTTTTGACTCAATATGTTATAACGTAAAGCTAACCCGCAGGGGATGAACAAACCAGTGTGGTTCTTCTCAGTCAAAGCTCGAAAAAATGGGGATGGTTACATCAGGAAGAGCATCCTAGTATTAAATTTTGCCAGATCAATATACAGACAACAATACAGATTTCCATACCAGATCGGTGAAGATCCCATCTTAACAATGGCTGCACCAGTACTGTTAGCCAACAGGGTGCTGGTGGAAATTTGGCTACTATTGGCTGAAGAAGGAGAAGAAGAGGAGGTAGACGTATCCAAGAGGTAGGAGGAGAAGAGGAAGGTAAAGAGATTGGAACTGAGGGTAGGAACTTTGAATGTTGGCAGTATGACTGATAAGGGGAGAGTTAGCTGATTTAATGGAGAAAAGAAGTTTGATATATTATGCATGCAAGAGACTAAATGATGGGGAGTAAGGCCAGGTGGATCGGAGGTAGATTCAGATCGTTAGGAGAATTAAATTGGTGAACCAGCTGGTGGACTGGGTAAACTTTATATGCACTCAATACGTGAAATATGAGTTCCTTTCGTAACTTGGGCAAATAGGAAGTTGTGGGCTAGTAAATAGATGGTACAACTAATATTTTGTTTTACTATAAATTAATGCAGTGGTTAGCGCTGCTTTGTGGATCCAACAGTCTGGGCTTGAATGCATAGCCTTCTTTTATGGACTTGCCAATATCCATTTCTGTTGAATTTAACTGAGGAAAACATTAGACTGTTTAGTGATATGTCCTATTTACAGAACATGATGTACAGTTGACGCAAATGATATTTGGTGCTCATCTGACTGAATGTGGCTCACACGCAGTATTAGCTGGTGCAACCTTAAAGTACCTGGTGCACAGACCACAAGGTAGTAGTGGGCACAAGGTAGTAAGTTGTACGCACCAAACTGTTTTCCAGGAAACAAAAAAATACACTATATCCCCTCAGGGGCTCCATGCGAGTGTGCAGACGAATACCTGTAGACATAAAGCACGTATCTAAACCCTTTGAGTCAGATAACCCTTCCACAACCCTATCGTAGTGTAACAGGGCATGCGATGGGCATTTTGTGACTGACATTGTGGGCATTACCTGATGTGCTCATGGGTATTGCAGGCTGCACTTAGACCCATCCTGAGACAACCATCCCACACTCCTTTAATACATAAAAGCCCATCCGTCTGCTTTTTATATCACCGTGCTACAAGCAATGGAAGTGACATCAAACTGAAGTGCCATTGCCTTGGTAAAGGCTTAATTAGGTCGCCCTGATCTCACTTTTGTAATGTTTAAATCTAACTTTATCCCATACGATGCGTGAAAACATGTCATACGTCTGTGAAAGTATCTTGTATATACGGGATATTTTCACATACATACGAAATAAGGGCTATCCCATAATTTCTTCACTGTGCGGTTTAGTGCTCCCGTAATCCTGCAGTAGCTGGTGAAAAATTAGGAATTTCTATCTTATAAGCCAAGTACTTGCCTTTCATTCCACGGAACAGAAAGGCTGATTTATCATACATAATTAAATTCACAATATAAATATCTGTAAAAATTCAAATTCAGATGTGTCATTGCAGGTGTTAATTAATCAAAGATTTTCCACATATGAGTAAGTCACTGGTAAGATGTTTCAGACTGAAGACTGTTTTGCTAAATCGAAGATGTAGCGGATCAAAAAATAGTTTTATTTTGTGAGAATTTATACAGTCTACTTTACACCATTTTATTTGCATACTGCAATTAGAAGGAAATTAGTTCACAGTAACTTATCAGACCAAGCTAAGCAGTGTTTAAATATTAATCATTAACAAAGCAGATTTCCAAATAAAATGAGAAGGATGGTGTTCTAATAAAGTCAAAACATAAAAGTAATGCTTGAATAAACAGTGTCAGATTTAGATAAGACCGGGGAGCATTTACCTAATCAAACAATACTGACAGTAAAAAAACATAATACAAAAAACTCAAGTCTTAAATCTTGCAGGTTTGTTCCTCTGACCTGGAGGCAAGTTTTTAATAAAGGGAGAAGCAGCGGGTAATCCTGTACCTAAAGTTGTGTTTTTCCTGGGGATCTGGGTGGTGGAGATTGGCCGTGACTAGCAAAGTGGGATCAGGAATGGATGTGACTGAAGCTGTGTAAACCCAAGTACAGCGGGAGGGACAGGACTTGGAATAAGACCGATAAGTTGTTAAAAGGTGGAAGTGAACAGAGTCTGGGAGATAATGAGAAACCACAAAATGAGGGTTGTGATATATGGTTTAAAAGTTGATTGTATGGATGACTTTTAATTTAGTCTGGGGTTTTGTAAATCACAGAGTTTAAAGATGACAGGTGGTCATTTTCATATGATTGCAGAGGGCAAAGAATTAAAAAGGCCAATCCAACATGGGGCAAAATTGTTTAACGATGTGCTGGTTATCCATCAGTCAGATTTCCAGTGAAAAAGGTGTGTACTTTATAATGATTGTAGACAGTGCTTTGTTGCTGGCTTTATTTCTAAATGCAGTTGCAATCCGGGGGCATTTGTCAGTAAATGTTTTAATGAGTTCTGCATATTACAGGATTCCCAGCTGAGCAGAGGGGAAAATAGCCAATTGCTATTATTTTAAGTGGAACTTTGGTCTCGCCAAAAGAAAGGTGTGAAACCGTGGCATGGGTTGTTGATTTATGCCAATGCCACTTGAGGTAAATGTTTCCATTTTTGGGCATAAATCAATAGATATTTAGCCAGTTCCTCTTTGTGCGCTATAAAATTCCACTCCATAAACTTGATATATTGAGAAGTGCAAGCTTAAATTGAAAAACAAGTTGCAAAGGTGTTTTATGGGGGTTATCAAATTGCAACCTTGGTCTGAGTGCAGAGCTTTGAAATCTTGTTGTGGATAGACTGTTCAAAAGAGTCCATCCCTAAGGATAAAGTTGACAAATTTAGTATTAAGATCCATCAGTACAGAGATCTTTATATAGACAACATCTTTGATCCTATGAACAATTCATTCCATATTTAAATTTCCAGCTGCAATTTCTTTAATTATTTTAAAATTGGGTTTTGTTTAAGAGAACTCGCCAGATTTTCCTATCTTGCCTCGCCCATGCTGGAAAAATATTGCTAATTTCAAACTTAGACACCATCTCTAATATATAAATTAGAGAATACCGCCTCAGGGAGAAGTAGTGTTAAAGAAGTTTGAAAAGAAAAGCAAACATTTTAAAATAACGAAGTGATTGTTAATGTAATTGTTTTGTCATTGATATGAGTGTTGTTGTAATCATCTATTTATATATAGCAAAAGCGCATTGGCAGAGAAGTAAAAAGAAAAGGAAACATTTTAATAATAAGAATAGATTGACAATGTAATTGTTTTTAATTGTATGAGGTGTTGGTATATATATATATATATATATAAAAAAAAAACATTATATAAACATAACACATCTATACACATATATATATATTTTATATATATATATTACATATACACACATTATATATATAATATACATATATATACACATTCTATATATACACAAATATATATATATGTATATACAACATATAACATATCTACATATATACTGTTTTATCAATATATATATAAATCAATATATTTTCACATATATATATTAGTGGGACATTAAAAAAATTAACCAAATTAATTAGAGGCGTTAAGAATTAATCTTGATTAATCGTATGTAACAAGAATTTGCCCCAAATCGCAAATGTTTTTTTTTATTTAAAACGGTTTTATGGCACAGAATCAAATAATAGAATGGACATGAATATTGTAAAGAAGCTGTTTTAATTTTGAAAAAAAAAAAGTTAAACTGCATTGAATTCAAACAGAAACAAAAATATCATCCCGGGTTTAAAAATTTGACTTAAAAATAAAGTGGTAGTTTAAGTAGTTTAGACATTTGCAGAATAGTATTGTCTTTAAAAATAACCAAAATTTCAATAAAGTGCATTTTTTCTTCTTAAAAATAAGCGAAACATAAAAGGTAATTTGACCAGCTTACTTTAAATTTCAGAAATTAGCAAAAATTATTTTGTACATTAGGCTAAAAATGATCATTAAAATTTTGAAATTTAGATGTATTTAGAATTACTAACGGTCAGGGAAGTCCAATGATCCCAGTAAGAGCCACAAAGCCCCTTTCTGTAATGATCTAATTTTTTGTTTTCAGGTACAAAACCATGCTTTTTATCAAGGTTTCGCCGAAGTCAAATGATCAGTCAGGAACGCCTTATTCCTGACTCAAATTTTGTAGGATGTGTGCATCAGTTTTAAGGGATGTACCAGAACATGCATTGACAAAAGTCCCGTTTGTTGGAATTGAAAGTGGATTAAACGCGTTATTTTAACGCGTTATGGAGTACATGATCGAAGTTTCAACGTGTTTTAGCTAAGAAAGGAAAATTTTTAAAAATAACGAAATGTTTTCCCGGTTAACCTAATATTTTTTCATACGTCCCAAACCAAGGAGATGGGAAGGTAAATGAATGGGGTAGCGCGCTACATAGTCCACATCCCCGGGAATCGGATATCGCGATGAGCGAGGAAATGGCCCGAAATGGGGAGAGAGACCTACCAAATTATCAGGACGCAGCTGAACCCGCTCAAGGCAATTGCCGAATGGAAAAAAAAAATTCCAACGAAGTGCCTTGAATCCTACATTGCAGTTGTGTTTGTTTATTTTTCGATTAAACGAAAACTGTTTAGTGTATGATTTGTCAAGGAACACACAGACAACAAGCAAAGTTAAAAACTACTTACTGCCTGCCCATTCTATTGAATCATAATTATAACAAATAATAATGCATTTCACTTCCTTATAAAGTGCCTTTATATCGTCTGAGATTGGGTGCACAGCATAATCAAGAAGGATAAAATAAAAATGAAAGCACAATAAGATTTAATAAATAATAGTGCACAGATTTGTGTTTGTATATATTTATAACATTTGAAAGTAATATATTCTAGTTGATGCTGACAATTAATTTGAAGTAGGTAAATTAAAATATTTGGAAATATTGCAAAGTAAACAGTAAACAGCACTTATATATATATATATAGATTGTTTTGAGTATTAAAAGGTGTAGGTCTACTTTATAAGCATAATTATAACATCAATGTTAATATAGATATTATTATTATTCTATATTGGCCTTGATATGAACGATTTGTGAAATTAGTGTTAAGTATTAAAAAAAACATACCGGTTTTCTTGTTTTACAGGTACATATATACACAGTATATATATAATTTTTCTGCAGTAATTCATTGGTCTTATATGAAAGATTTCCAAGAGTCTTTGTAGGAAATATGTACAATAGTTGATTTATCATTTTCAGATAAAATTAACTCCCAAACAATTCAGTTTAAAGTTTTTAAATTGGCAAAGATAAAGTCAAGAAAAAACCTTTTCACCCTTTTTATGATTTGTATTTTATAATTATAGAGTACTTCATATTATTTTTAAAGCTCACTGTGTAAAATTGAACTGATTAAATTCCCAAAGTTTATTATATTTATAAATTATTATACATGTCTTACACTTGTTGCATAAATATTTAATAAATGTAATAAACTTAACCAAGAATGTTTAAAAATCATTTCCAAAAATGTGCAGGTAAATGTAATTTTATCTGCACAAACTGACATTCTTGAAGTAGGTAAAAAAAAAAAATATTGCAAAGGGAAATGTTTATATACTTAGTGCAAAATAGCTATATGTGTTTTAGTAAACAAGAAATTAACTATATATATATATATATATAAATATATATGCTATTCTTTCTGCATGATATATATATATATATATATATATAAGATATATATCTATATCGATAGATAGATAGATAGAAGATAGATAGATAGATAGATAGATACATTGATAGACAGAACTCAGCAAAAAGAAACGCCTCTGATTTTCAACTGTTTTACTTTCAGTAAACTTAATGTGTAAATATTTGTATGAACACTAAAAGAGTCAACACCATAAGACATAAACTAAAATGTTCACAATGTGTCCCTAATGAAGGGAGGCTCAAATTCAAAAGTACAGTCAGGGGTCTGGTGTGGCCACCAGCTGCTTGAAGTACTGCAGTGCATTTTCTCCTCAGGACTGGGCCAGATTTGTTGCCTTTCTGTGAGATGTTACGACTCTTCCACCAAGGCACCTGCAAGTTCCTGACATTTCTGGGGAAGGGCCCAGCCCTCACCCGCATCCAACAGGTCCCAGACGTGCTCAATGGGATCGAGATCCAGGCTCTTCCACTGAGGATGATCAGCAGTCCTCATGCCTCCCTGCAGCATGCCTAATGCACGTTTACAGCAGATGAGCAGGGACCCTGGGCATCTTTCGGGTGTTTTTCACAGTCGGTAGACGTTCTTTAGTGTCCTGCTTTTAGAACTGTGACCTTAAATGCCTACTTCTGTAGCTGTTTTAAAGGGCTTAACACCATTCCACAGGTGCATGTTAATTCATTGATTATGGTTAATTGAAATGCATGGAAAAACATTGTTTAAAAACCCCTTTACAATGAAGATCTGTAAAGTTATTTGGGTTTTTAAAACATTATTGTTGAAATACACAGTCCTGAAAAAGGGACGTTTTTTTGCTGAGTATATATATATATATAATTATGGCATGATATATAATTAACTATATATATAATATATATGGAAAATATATATAATTAACTATATATATCTATAATATGCATGCTATTTTACAAACATGTATATTTATAATATATATGCAATTCTACAGCATGAGTAGAATCATCAGAGTATTAAAGGTGTAGGTCTGCTTATAAGAATAATGTTAAGTATTAAAAAAAAGCATACCAATCTTTTGTTTTACAGGTACATATATATATACATATATATTTATATACCAGAAAGATTCAGGTCTTTTTTAGAAAATATGTACAATAGTTGATTTTTCTATGATTTGTATTTTTATAATTAATGAGCACTTCATAGTATTTTTAAAGCTCACTCTGTAAAAATTTAAAATATGATTATACAATTCAGTGTTTATTATACTGTATTTTACAGTCTTTACACGTAAGTTTTACCCAAAAATTTAGTAAATGTAAGAAACTTAACCAAGAATGTTTAAAAATCATTCAGAACATGTGTAGGTGAACAAATATTCTGCACAAACCGACACTAGTGAGTAACATTTTAGACAGTTCAAAAGCAACGCAAATCGCGAAGCGTCTCTGTGTGCCGACTCGAAGAAGCTTTTGCAGAATACATTAACTGACAAGAGGTTGGCCCGCCCTTTTCCGAGTTTTGCTAGTCGGGTTCGTCAATTTGGGAGCAGAGCGAGCCGTCACCAACCTTTGGAGCCGAAAGGGGCGCGATTGGTCAATTCTTAGCCGATAGGGCCGCAATTGGCCCGTGCTTCAATTCTTTGGGAGAATCTTGTAGTGAGAGGATCCATGCTAAAGTATATATTGTAGATCGGGCTATAGATATACATTTATATATATAACCCGTGTATCGCAGTGGGGAAGTAGAAGTTAGAAAAGAAAAGGGAACATTTTAAAAATAACGTAACATGATTGTCAATATACAGTAATTGTTTTGTGAGTGTTATTGAATGTTGCTGTCATCAAGGGTTTGATTATCATTATTTCTTTCAATCAGGCCGTATTTGTACGATGTGTTCCAAGTTACATTCCGTGTTTGTCAATCGTTGTAAAGATAAGAGGTTTCATTCATCGATTAGTTCCCCTTTCTGCATCAATAAACAGCTCGTCTTCCTTTTTATCTGTGATGACAAACTGATGCACGGGTTTTGTTTTTTTTTTTTTACCCGTCTCCTTTTGCGGACATTGACTTTTTCCACCGGTGCTTTTCCACAGTAGCTGCATTTATGAAAAATGCTTTTTCAAATCA
Organism: Polypterus senegalus; assembly: GCF_016835505.1. Taxonomy (NCBI): domain Eukaryota; kingdom Metazoa; phylum Chordata; class Cladistia; order Polypteriformes; family Polypteridae; genus Polypterus; species Polypterus senegalus. The sequence continues at coordinate 9,145 of NW_024378514.1, forward strand.
ATCAATCAATCAATCAAACATTTATTTATATAGCACATATTCATACAAAAAATGTAGCTCAAAGTGCTTACAAAATGAATAGAGAAAAATAGAAGACATAATAAAAGATAAACATAAGTCAACATTAATTAACATAGAATAAGAGTAAGGTCCATGGCCCGGGTGGACAGAAAAAAAAAAAAACTCCAAACGCTGGAGAAAAAATAAAATCTGTAGGGTTCCAGACAAAAAGACCGCCCAGTCCCCTGGGCAATCTACCCCAAATAAACAGACGCCTCATATTTTTTGCTGCCTTTTTAACTGTGTAATTGTTTTTGTTCAGCCTTTTGAACTGTTGCTTTTTTTCTGTGCACCGCATCATTTCCCTGAGCCACTTTGGGTTTATTGCATCGGGTTTTTCAGCGTTGGTCCCACCCGGCGTCCATAGCTTTATTTAATTTTATTGTCCGGACTTAAAACTTTCTGGAGTTTTTTTTTGGTAAAACCCCCCGCCCATCTCATCTTCCTCTAAACACAGTCCTTCACCCGTGAATTTTCCCCGGGCAGTTTGTATTGGATTGCCGTAATGGTTTATATGGGCACCAATTTTTAAACGCCAGGGCATTTCTATGAATTTAAATTTTAAAAGGGGTTTAAAAGTGCTTTTTTCCCGGAGCAGAACTGCTTTATTGTTTGCTCCCTTTCCCAATTATATAAGAGTTTTCTTGGCGCTTTTGAGGTCTTCCTGGCGGGTACGCGGATTAGCGGGGGATGATGTCAACAAACCCCGCCCCCGGGCTATCACCCCTTGGAGCCAAGCACCATACGCCCGTTTCAGACCGAGGAGACCGAGTTGTAGACCAATTTTCGGGACGACCGAAATTACAAAGGGTTTTCGGCGGTAAGAAGTTTTTCCCCAAGTCGAACGACGCCCCAGTTTGGGGAAAATAAGAAACTTTTGAAGGGTTTGCAGGTCTTTTTTAAAGTGACAAAATTAAAATCTTAGACTGTGTTATTTGAAAAATTTTTTCGCCATTCGGGCGAAAAACAGTATTTTACAATGTTTGCACCACGTTAGATTTTAGTAAATTAAAATAAAAGGATTACATTTTTAAAGAATAAAATTTTACCCAATCTAATTTTTTTTAAACATGTTTTAAAAAAAGCACAGATAATGAATTACATAATTTTCATTGAACTTCTTTTTTTTATACTTATTATTATGCCCCCAAAAAAATATTATTAATAACCCCTAATGTATTTATATAACCCTTCCCATGCCCAAAATTCAGAAAAAAACAAACCTATATAACATTGGCTAAAATTTTCCCACTAAATAAAGATAAATACAGGATATACAAAATTCAAATAGAAAAAAAACAATAACCCAGCAAATATAAAAATAAATACTAAACTTTTTTGAACAAAAAAAATAATTTTTGGATAAGGAAAACCCCGTACGGAAAGAAGGGGGGAAAAACTGAAAGGGCAGAATGTCAGGTCTGTTTAATGTTTTCCTAAAGAATGGTTAAAAAAAAAAAGGGAGTCATGATTTTTAATTTTGGGAGGTCATTCTCAGTCGGGCCCCATATACAGTGAAGGCCCTGCTGCCCCACAGAGTGCAGGTTAGTGGGGGGAAAATGAGAGGACCTCAGGGGGGGCCAAAACAGAATTTGATTTTCAATCCGAAGCCAGGGGCAGTGAAGCTGCAGGATGGCTGTGATGTGCTGCTGCCAGTCCTGTCGGGCCCCTTTGCAGTTGAGTTTTGAATCAGCTGGAGCTGTGAATACAAAAGATTAGAAGTGGCACCTGCCAGTGGGAAAAAATCAACTGGAGGGATAACAGCAGGGACAAGATTTTAAAATTAAAAAAAGGAGGGGAATGAGCAAACATAAGAAATGGGACGGGTAGTTTTTTAATGGGCAATGGCTAAAAAAGAAAAGGAGGAAAAAAGGACCCCCGGGGATTTTTTTGCAGTAAAAAAAGGTCTGATGGGCCATCCCCCAAATGGTGGGGGGTTTTTTTTAAGTTCTTGTTGATTTTACCCGCTTTGCAGGAGATAAGTTGTTGCAATTTTTTTTAAAGAGTTCTGCTCTTTTCGGTTTTTAAATTTTTTAATTTAATTTCACGAAAAAAAGGCTGAGAAGGCTGTATGAAGTGTACTTTTAACTTTGGGAAAATCTCACATCTAAAAAATGATAACCCAGTCCAAAGTACAAATAACTTGTCGGGAAGAAGAGGATGTCATTTATTAAAAAGGGGGAAGCAGATGGAGGAACTCCTGTGGAAATTAAGGCATGAGGCTTACCCTTTGACATAATGTTGCATGGCCCCCCATATGCAATAATTTTATTTTTACAAAAACGGGGAAGGATTTCAAGATAAAGGAAACAATGCTTAACTAAAAGGAAAAATAAGCCAGAGTCCCATCCAACTGCTGGCCACACAGAATAGGCCAGTGAAGACCTTCACGTTTTTTAAAAAAATTGACACATCCGGTGCAAAATGACCTGAAAGAGGGGGGAGATTCCCCAGAAATGAAAAGGACGAAAAAAAAAGAGGAGGGAATTTGAAAAACATTACCTGGATGCGGGCCCCAAAAAATTTTTTTTCAACGATTGAACATCTAAAAAAAAATATTTTTGTCATCTGGGAAACTTGAACCCGAGGCGGGAACGGGGAGAAAAAGAGCCATCTTGGGGGAAAAACCTTTAAACCCCCAATGTAGGGGAGCAGGCCAAAACCCCAAGAAGAAATTTGTATCAACAGTCAATCCAAGAGGAACCAATGATGGTACCTGTGTGTGTATGCATAGTAGGTGTTTGCCATTTTAAACTGTACATTAAACAGTAGGTAAAAAATAAAAATTTTAAATTCTTTTTCACATAGGGGATCTGAGAGAAACAGGTTATTTACATTGCTTGTTAAACAAAATACCTTCGTTTTAAAAAAAAAAAGCCCAAAAGTACATAAAAAAAATGTAATCAAAAAGAGATTCAACAAATTCTTTCATGCTTCTCAAAGAAAAATTAAAAAAGAGGTTTTAAATATGTATTTTGAAGGACTAAGGGATATCAAAAAACTCCCATAGTGTACTTCAGAAATGTGTTAGTGACTTAAAAAACCCCAAATTACATTATTGCACATCAGATTTCAAATGCCCAAGACCTCAAATTTTTCACTGCTGTACCAAAAAATTTTCTGTCCCCCAAGGAAACCCCAAAACACTACTTATCTCCAAAAGGAGAATTTTACAAATTTTTCATGTTTTTTCGATGCTTTTTAAAAATATTTTAAAGGAGCCTTTAGATAGCACTAAGTGGGTTTAAAAATGAAATAGACCCAAAAAAGACGAGTTAAATTGTTTTTTTTTAAAAAACCCCCACCATCAAAGGAAAACAGAAAAATAAAAGTATTAAAAACTGAAATAGAGTATTAATGCACAATAAAAAAAAGTAAAATCAATGTACAGCAATAATTATATTGATTCATTAAATATGCAGTTTATTTAAGTTTCTTTTTACCCCGACTTTCCCCAGTGAAAATTCCATATCACCCCAAACTGAAAAAAAAATAAAGGGTTTTTTTCCAAAATTAAATTTTAGTTTAATGCATCGATGTTTCCTGGAGAGCTGGGTTTTGGTCCTCCCCCCCCATCTCCAGAAAAGGGGGCTCAGACACGCCCCTTTGGAACAACTGTTATGTTCCAAACCCATTTTACTGCAGTGGGAGGCCCTTTTTTATTAGTGGTTCCTTTAGATAAAGACCAAAAAGAAATTAAAAAAAAAGTATTTTCGCCTATTTAAAAAATATTGTAAATAAATACCCCTCACTGCTCGGGGTCCATTCACACCCCCAGTGCCTTTTTGTAAACGCCTTTTCCAAAATTTCCCCGTTAGCCAGAGAGAGAAAAAGAGAGAGAGGGGGGCCTCAACAGCAAAATTCCCCAACAGAATGAAGCACCACCCCCCTTCCTGATAAAGGGGAAAATAAACCGCCAGAGAGGGAAAAAAACAAAGTACATTAAAACCGAAAGATATTAACAAATAATCAGAGACAAAAAGGAAAGCCAGCGGAAGTCAAATGATCCAAGACAAGGTAAAGAGATCTTGGAGCACACAAAAGAATTATTTTAAATTTAAATTTTTAATCTATTTGCATCAGTAAGTACACTCTATTTAGTTTTAAAAGTGACTAAAACCCCAACCCCAAAAATAAGTTTTGTTTTTCCCACCATCAACATGAATAACAATCCACTGACCCAACCAACTGCTGTGGAAGATTCAAATTGAAATGGATTCATATCCCCCCTGCAAGTTACAAAAGAATGCCCATTTTAGTCCTCTCAATGACATTCCAAAAAACAACCTTTTTTTTAATTAGTATCCATGTGCCTGAAGATATTCGTTTTGTCAGTTACTGTAACAAAAAAAACAACAAGTTTTTTAAATAAAATGTAAATATCCAAATGTCTGATTTTTGGGTAGAGTAAGAAAATCTTGATGTGCAGAAATGCACAATTTTAAAAGTAGGCATGTGTTATAATATTGTGTGGGTTTTTGCATATAGGGTTGGGAAAAATGGAGGGATGGATAAATTAAATAAAATATTGTAGTCGGCAGTAGGGGGATAATGTGGATGGTCTGAGTCTAAACCACATCTGGGGATGGAAAAACCTTGTGTAACAGTAAAAATTTTAAAAGTAAAATCCCGAGTTAAAAGTATACAGTAGTACCAGCGGGACAACTTTAAAAAATAAACCCCAAATGAATTTACCTTCAGGGAAAAGAACTCCCCTTTTGAAATGACTCTTCAAATGTTTTTTAAATTTTTCCAGTTTGGATTAAAAACATTAATAAAAAGGAAAAGGAAAAAAGGTGAAACATTTTTGCATTGAAAAACAGTGGAAATTGACTCTCCCAATTGAATAGTTATGTGTTTCTAAAAAAAGAAAAAAAAAGCAGGATAGCTTTAAAGTTTAAATTTGTATCTGTAATCCCAAATACTAAATAACTGTTTTAATAAACAATAAAATTTGAATTATTTTGCTTTTTACAATTAGTATTGTCACAAAGAATTTTTTAACTATTTCCGGAAAAACCTGGAGAAAAAAAAATTTTGGTAACCCAGATTAAAATTGAAAAAAAAAAAAATGGTCTGTTTTGTTTTACAAAAATTAAAAAAATAACATAGCAAGTTTAAAAAAAAAAGACAAAGGACAAATGGGAATGCAGATTCATTGTAAATTTTACTTTTTGGGGCTTTCAAATATATTTTATCCTAGTTTTAAGGGACAGACTGCGAATTCAAACCACGGCAGGGTTTTTCCCTAAAACAGGTGTTTACAAACACTTTTTTTTCCAGCACAGCTTTTTATTCTGAGACAACAAGATATTCCACTTTCCCGTAAGAGTGATTGTAAGGAATTAAAATCTCAAATATTGAGATCCTTAACTATGCAAAGTATACATTTATCACCAGACCTAATAATTCAAACAAAATACAAAAATTTGCAGAAAGAAAAAGTAAAAAAACAAAACAGGGGTGATATATACTGTTCAAATTTTCCCGGCTCTTGTAAACTCTTCCCGCTGATTTTGAACAAATTAAGTCTGTTATCATCCACAAAGCCTTATAGTGATCCAGGGGAAGAATAAAAAGGGTAAGTTATTCAGCATCATGGAATGCAAATAATCTAAGTTTTGAATATTTCTTAAGTAAAATGAAAACTACTCTAGATACATGTTTAGTATTTTATCAAATGAAAGATCATTTTTTATTTTAGATATATCCCAAATTTAAATTAGGGTTGAGTGATAGGGGGCCCTCAACAGACATGTTAAATTTAGACTGACATTTTAGCAGCTTTTAACCAATGACTAGCACTTCTGTTTTTTTTGAATTCAAAAAATGAAAATTTCAAGGAATCTACTTTTTAACAGGTAAACCCTATTTTAGAACACTGGGTGGTTCGTAGTTGATGATGAATATCGGTCTATAGTATCAAATGTGGCACTTACTGTAGGTAAAAATTTTTTCCCAAAAAACAACCTTCCGTGGGGTGCAACATTGAATACTTTGACTAAAAAGTACCGGGGGAAAATGTTCAAGAGATTCTTTTATTTGCAAAAATAGAGAACCATTCCTACACCTTTTCTAAATTTCAAAATACAAGAAAGATTAGAAAAATTTGGGCTATAATTTGTAGATCAAAGTTAAAAGATTTCTTTTTTTCATTAAGAAAGGTTATTAGCCAGTATAATAAAGTAGGTAAAATCCAAAATTTAAAAACAATTTATAAAATTTTAAAGGGCCAAAAGAAAGAAAAGATCTTTTCCAAATGTAGTAAAAAAAGAAAAGATTTAGACTTTTAACTAATGCACCAAATTTGAAATTAATTTAAAAAGGGTTTTAACTTCAGCTTTAAAAGAAAACATTTTAATACTTCTCAAATAAAAAAACATAATTTTTATAAAGTGGTGTAGAATTTTTAAGTTTATTGATTTTTTCATTTGAAGACTTAATGTTCACTTTTAACCGAAAAAAATGTTTTTTATTTTTATTAAAAAATCCCCCCCCCAAAAAGAAAAAAATTTAAAAGTTAAATAAACATTTAAATTGTTTTGAAATGAATGGATGGATGAATACAATTTTTAAAATATATTACAAACAAAAAAAAACTTAAAAAACAATTTAGGTTAAAAATTTTAAAGATTGGGGAAATTTTTCCCTCATCAAGAAATAGATGAACTTTGGAAAATGATTTTTTTTCGTATTTTTTGACAATGAAATTGGTCGATTTTTAGTTTTTCGAAAAACCCCCGAAACCCGGTTTCGTCATTAACAATTGGGGCCCAGCCAAAAAACGTAAACGAAAAAATTTTCAAACTGTTCTGCTTTTGCGTACAGGTTTTTAAAATTTTTTAAGAAAACAGGTAATAATAATAATAAAAAAAACAAAAAATAATATGTTTTTTTCGTCATATTTTGTTCGTTTCAAAAAAGCGCCGGTAAAAAATAAGACTTGTGTTGATAAATGGAGGCGGCGCCTTGTCAGAAAAAAGGGAACGTACTTTCCGGGGCTAAAACGGGGGTCTACAACCCGGTCTGAAACGCGGGGGGTGGTGCTTGGTCGCAAGGGGTGCTTTTCCACCGTTGAAGCCATTCCATTACAGTAAATGGAAAAAACTCTTCCAGTTTGACCATTCGCGTAGAATTTGATAAAACCTGTCCCAAATTTTTTTAAGGAAGCTGTAGGGGAAACAACCCCCAATTTCAGCCCTTTCCCCCCACACGGGGAAATTGGAGAATTAGTGATAGCAGTGAGTGAGGAGGAGTGAGTGGGGCTTTGCCCTTTTTTTATATAGATTATTTTTCAGTCCCTCCTTTTAAAGATCCAAAAGGACAATGAGAAAAAAATCTCTAATCAATATTCAATTCAATTCAATTTTTTTATTCCCGGAAATCCGAGGTTTCTGCAGAAAAACAATGCCAAAAACATTAATAAAAACAATGTTAAAACAATTATATTCTAATTAAAAGTGAAAAATGATTAAAAGTGCATAAAACTGATTAAAAATGCATAAAATTTGATTAAAAATGCATAATTTGTATAAAGTGATTCAGTAAAAAGCTAAAGGTTTATTTAAAAGCGGGGCCGTAGGAAAAAAAATGTTTTTAAAGGTGGTTCTGCATTTTAGGGGGGTACCTTCTGCCTAATATGAGGGAAAAAGTTCAGAGGGAGGGTGGGGGGTCTCTGGAGATCCCACAGCTCTGGCCAGACAGAGTTGTTTCCGCTTGTACATTAGGCAGTGGGGGTAATGTCTCTCAGCAGCCCCCACCCTTTCCCGGCTTAGTCCAAAAACGCCAAAACTTTTTCCACAGAGAACTTTTCTGGGTTCAGCCTTGGTCCCTTTAGAAAGTAGGACCCACTTGCTAAGATGGGCCTTTTTTCCCCCCAAGGATCAGGGTTGGGGGAGCCTTTTTGGTGTTTTGGGGGAGGTGTGCAGGACCAGGTGAGGTGTTTTTCCCTTTCCCTAGGGAAATTAGTAGACTACAATTTCCACAGCAGTGTTCTTGAAGACTTTTATGTCAGCTTTTCTTCCGAAATGATCACCAGTTCTTTCATTTTTTTAACATTCAGATCAGATGTTTTTTTTACACCATTCCACAAAGACTTTTCCTCCTTCCCTTTATTTCCCCCCCCCATCACCTCGAATGAGACCCACCACTGTTGTGTGTCAATTTTTGATGTGATTTTGCTGAACTTGGGACAACAGTGGGGTCATGGGGGAGGAGGAGGGGGTCAGAACGCACCCTGTGGAGAACCGGGTCAAAGGGGATGGTGTCTGATTTATTCTTCCCCACCCGTATGTACTGAGGCCTGTCCAGAAAGTCCCAAAATCCCGTTTTGAGAGGTGTGCTCAGTCCCAAAGGGCCCCGTTTTCTGATGATTTGAGGGATGATGGTATTAAAAGGAATTAAAAATCAACAAACAGTGGGACAGAATCTCTGTTCTCGATTCTCCAGTCCCCAGTGGGACGGGTTGGGGCGGTAGGCAATTGAGTTTCAAATGAGGAAGGTAGGGGAAATAATGTGGGCCTTTAAACAGCCTTGAAAAAATTTCATCACTTTGATGTTAGGGGTGGGGATAGTCATTCATGGTTGTGACTGTGGGTTTTTTTAGAACCGGGGTGATTTTTAGGTTTTAAAAAAGGGTGGCACAACAGCCTGACACAGAGAGATGTTTTTATCCGGGACAGGCCCCGGGGTCCCCATATCCTTTAGTGAACCTGGTATCTGGGCTGGTCCGCGCCCTTTTATTAATTCTCCTCAGAGTCCCCAAAAACATCATCCGTTTGAGACACAGTGCCTTTGTAGGGGAAGGGGGTGGCCTTTTGTGGGTTGTTTTAATGCTTCAAACTTCAAAGTACTTATTTAGGTTTAGGGAAATTAAAACACTACAGGGGGAGAAACTGTTTGTAATCTGTAAAGATTTAAACCCGCCCAATCTTCTGGTTTTTCCTGTGATCTTGAAAATGACTTGATTTTTTTTCCCCCGAGCCCCTTTTAGCTCTTCATAGCTTTATTGAGGTTTGGGCCCTTTTGTTCTGAGGGGCTGTATCTAGATTTAAAAAACAAATTTTTACTTTCGCGGCTGCACCTCGCACAACGGTTTATCGCCGCCCTGACAATTATGTTTTTGGGGATGCAGACTTATCCATGCATTTAATTATGTAGCCAGACACAGCCTCTGATACATTTTGTTTGTCCTTTGATCTGTGGGAGCTGCCTCACTGAACACAGACCAGTTGGTGAATCAAAAAAATCCCCGGTGTTATGGTTTTCGGGCCCAAACCCCACCTGTTTGAGTGATGTTTTTATCCGATGAGCACAGGTCTTTTGCTGGGAAGTAAAGATGTTCTGATGGAAGATGGGGCGGGGAGCTTTGAAGCCCTTTTTATGTTGGTAAATGATTTTATATTGGTTCCCAGTTAAACCCCCAAAGTTTATAAAAAAGGGTAAACCCTCTTCAGTTTGCCTGGTTAAAATCCACAACAATGACTACTCCTCTGGGTGTGTAGTTTCAGATCGTTTATGTAGTAGCAGAGGGGTCAATGGTTGCCTTTGGGTCGCCAGGGGAAATAAACAGCTACTATAATTAACGGAAAAATTCCCCTGGCAGATAAAAAAGGGGCTTTTAAAAAAACTCAATGTCCAAAAGAAATTTTTGGGTTTTTTTTTTTCAACACACCATCTGTTGTTTTGTGACGGATTCTGCCCCGTTTTGCCCCGAGACTGCAGCACCGTCTGCCCCTGGATAGTTAGCCCCAGGGGGATGAATGTTTTGTGGAGTCGGTGAGCCAGGACCCGAAAAAAAACACGCAATCCTTAATTTTCGCTTCAATGTTAAATCCAGCTGAATGTAGTCCCCCAAATTTTTTTTCCCGGGGAATTTGCCACCAAGATCAATGGTAGGGTTCAATGGATTAGTTTTTTCCTTAAATCAGCCCACCGGGAAAACCTGCATTTTTTCGCCCGGCCCGCGCCTTTTCCGGGCGGTAGCACAATGATTTCTTTAAACCTTTAACGCTAGAGAGTCCCAAATTCTTTTAGTAGAACTATGATGTTTGTATTTATAGTCCTTTATCCTTTTTCCCTACCCAGTGCGAAGGTTTAGGCGAGTAGATAATGTCAGGGGCTTCGTCAAAAATTAATCCAAATTTGATTGATGGGTTAAACCCCGCCCCTTTTTTAAAAAGACCGGGAAATCCGCCCCCCACCCACCCGGGTGTTTTTTTGACCTTTTTATGACCTTTTTAGGAAATCCCTCCCCACCCCTGGTGTTTTTTTGACCTTTGATGACCTTTACAGGGGCCTGTTGATTGATGACAAAATCCCCCCCCCAACCCCTTTGTTTATTGACCTTAGCCCTGCCATCTGTTTTCCCCCAGGGAAAATGTCAAGGGCAATTTGATGGATGCCCCACCCTCCTTGAAGCCCCCACCACCCCCCCGAACCCCGCACCACCCCCAACCACTTCCCCGCCCCATCTTCCTAAGAATGTTCAGGCTGTTTCAGCCGACTGAAGGGAATTTGGGTCATGATAGACAGACATGATGTCTGGGCCCTTCTTCCCAAAGGGCATACAAAACACAGGCTCCGTTGGACCAATCTAACTTTTCCTTTTTGCCAAATTGCTTTGGGAAGAACGACTATGAACAATTATTTTAAAATTCTATCTAAGCTATATAGAAACCCCTTGTATTTTATTGCCAAACATTTTCTTCCCCTCTCCGGGGGAAAACCCTTTTAAGAAGGGCCCGAGTTAAAGCATTACAGCGGGAAAAAAAGAGTCTATTTTAGCACCCCAAGATTGTTTAGTTCAAAGCACATGAAAAAAAGCTGCCCGGCACCCCCTGCGCAGCCTGGTTTTTTAGCAGCCCCTGCGCCGTCCGCGAGCTGGTCAGCCCCAAAGCACAGAAAGGAAGAAAGGATCTTTCTCTCTGTTCCCCTGAGCCCGGGAGCGCAGCTAGAGCCGTCAGGGGCTGCCATATGGCGGAGCTGTGTGTAAGTTCACCTCCTCCCTGCCAGCTCTGCGCTGATTCAGTCCAGGCACCCCGCAGGTTTTCTAACAGCTGAGCGTAAGCCCTTCTTCCATTCCCAAGACGCATGGGTTAAATAGTTAAAGGCTTTCATGATAACGTGTAAAACCTGAGATAACTAGTTGCATGAAGCCCTTTAAAAAATCACACAGTTAAAAAAGATGCAGCAGTTCCTTTTAAATCACGCTTGGGGACGTCTAAATGCTAAATGAATTAATATATTTATAATTTGTATTTAAATCGATCTAAAGCCATCTCTTGTTCTACCCCTGTTAATCCTCCCCCATGCAGAAACGCGTTTAGTTTTTTTTTTTTAAAAGTTTGAATGCCTTAATCGATTGGATATCTCGGCTAGAGAAAGGAACTTTAAAATACTCTTTGTCAAACGGTTTTTTTCCAAAGCCCTCACCCTCACCCTCACCCTCACCTCCAAACCTAACCCCACCTCATCACCTCACCCCACCCCACCTCCCCCGCCCGGAGTTGATAGGCGCTGGTGATTCGGTATCGATTCACCCTTACGCTCTTAGGATGGGGTCAGGCCGTTTATGCCCTTAACCTTGTGGCGAAAGGTGAAAAGGTCTTATGGAAATGCATTGTAAAGACCAGGAGACAGTAGCAAATGTTGGGTTTTCCGGCCCCGTATATTGTAAAATACAAACAAAATTGGGTCAATATCATAAACAAAACAGTTCATATCGCCGCCGACTCCTGGTGTCGCGCATTTTATTGGGGAGGAGCCGGGAAATGGAGGAATGCCGGGAAGGACCGCAAGGGAGGATGGAAGGATGACGCCAGGGCAAGATGGCGGAGGAAGGGCGGAAGTATCGCATGCGGTCAATCCAGGCCTATGGAGCAGGAAGGTCTTTCTTTCTTGAGGAAGCAGAGGGAGAAAAATTAATACCCCACTTCCGGCGCAGTGGGTTCAGGTGCCGAATCAACCGCGCTCCCATG
>NW_024378515.1:0-5293 GCF_016835505.1 Polypterus senegalus
AAAAACCCTTAAACCTCCCTTCAGCAAGACGTCGGGTCCACTACCTCTCGTCAGACGATCCAACGAGTACTACAGTCGTCTGCTAGGGTTGAACAACTGGCTACAGGGTTTCTGCAAGAAGAAGGATGTCGGTTTCATCAACAATTGGAATCTCTTTTGGAAAGGCGCGTCTCTTCAAGCGTGATGGCCTGCATCCGAACAGTTTCGGTGCCGGGTCCTCTCGAAAACATATCGAAGGTAATTCGTTTTCTTGACTATCTATCTCTGCTCTTAACCCCTTCCGAAATAATACTGCTGTGCCAGGACATGATGAATGTTTAATAGAGTCTTCCGTTAAAGTTCACACCATTAATACTGTAATAAGCAATCTCAATGCACGTAGAAAACCTAGGAAATACGGCATAAACTCCAATAATCTAATTAAAATCACTATTTTAGAGGAACAATGTATTAAAACTATAAAACAGATCAAGATTAAACAAAAATATACACAGAGCGCTAATAATAATAATTTAGTTCCTATTCCAAATAACAATAGCACATAGTACTCATCTCTGCACCTCCGAAACATTAAATATGGCACTATTAAATGTTAGAGCTTTAACTAACAAAACGTTTTTATCAACGATCTTATTAGTGATAAAAAATAGATCTTATTGCACTAAATGAAACATGGCTGAATTCAGATGCTTTAGAATCTCGCCTCCGGATTACAGTTTTACTCATTCAAACCGCCAGGGAAAAGGCGGATTGGCTAACATTTACTCGAGCCGATTAAAATGTAAAGATGTCAGTTTTGGTAAGTTCAAGTCCTTTGAGTATCTCGCCGTTGTTATTCATGGAGATTCTCAAGTTCTAGTACTATCCGTGTATAGACCTCCTAAATATAGCGTCGTTTTTGAGGAATTCTCTGACTTAATGTCAATTTTAATTACTAATTATGACACACTCCTAATAGTTGGCGACTTTAATTTTCATATAGATAATCAGTGTGATCTAAAAGTAAAAGAATTTATGAACCTCCTGGATTCTTTTGATTTGAGACAACTCATAAATCAGCCTACACATAAAGCAGGTCATACATTAGACTTAGTGATTACTAAAGGACTGAAAGTTGATATAAAACAGATCATTGATATTGGTCTATCAGACCATTTTCTTCTACTTTTTAATATAGAAATAATGATAAAAAACACTCATGAGAAGCATATTGTTAAAAAACGCTTCTTTGATTCGGCAGCAGCTTTAAAACTTACAAACATTTTAAGCAATCAGTCCGTTTATAGTGCCAGCTATAATAGCGAGGACAATGTAAATAGTAAGGTGGAAAGATTTAATTCTAAAGTGAGAGCTGCTGTTGACATAGTTGCACCTGAAAAGACAGTGAAAAAATCTTCTAGCATTGGTATACCATGGAAGACCCAAAGAGTGTCTGATTTAAAGAGAACATGCTAGAGCTGAGCGTCAATGGAGGAAGACTAAACTTACTATCCACCACGAAATATTAAAAGTCAAAATAACAGAATACAATAACACTGTCCGTCTTGAGAGACGCTGCTATTTCTCTAATATTATAAATAACAATGCTAGTAATCCCAGAGTCTTATTTTCAACAATTGATCGCCTACTAAACCCAGGTAGCTCAAAGGAATGCCTCCTAAGTGCTTCCAGTGAAACCTGTGAGGCTGTCGCTGTATTTTCAATCAAAAATTAATGATATTAGAAATAACATAGTATATCTCCCCAACACTAAGGATCCCCTAAACCCCAACATCCTGTTATAAACAAATTAAACTCTTTCACTAGGATAGATTTACCTGATTTACAAAAAATAATATCTCAATTAAAACCCTCCACCTCGTCCTTGACCCGATACCAACAAGGTTTTTCAAAGAAGTATCAGGCGTGCTAATTGATAATGTTCTTGACATAGTAAATTCGTCACTAGATACTGGGGTCTTCCCAGACTGTCTTAAGACTGCTGTAGTTAAACCCCTACTTAAGAAACATAATCTTGACCCCTCGCTCTTGAAAATTTTAGACCCATCTCTAACCTGCCCTTCTTAAGTAAAGTTCTAGAGAAGGCAGTCATTATGCAGTTAAATGACCACCTAAATAAACATGCTATTCTTGATAAATTTCAGTCAGGTTTTAGAACAAATCACAGCACAGAAACTGCACTCGTTAAAGTAGTAAATGACTTGCGGGTAAATGCAGACAGAGGCCATTTATCTGTTCTCATCCTCTTAGATCTGAGTGCTGCATTTGACACCATTGATCACAACATTCTTAGAAATCGCCTTAGTCAATGGGTGGGCCTCTCTGGCAGTGTCTTAAATTGGTTTGAATCCTACCTGACAGGGAGAAAATATTTTGTTAGTTGTGGGAATTACAACTCGAAGACACATGATATCCAATATGGTGTTCCACAAGGCTCTATCCTGGGTCCGCTGTTATTCTCAATCTACATGCTTCCGTTAGGTCAGATTATCTCAGGGCACAGTGAGCTACCACAGCTATGCTGATGACACACAGCTGTACTTATCAATAGCACCTGATGACCCTGATTCTATTGATTCACTAACACAATGTCTGACTAGTATCTCAGAATGGATGAATAGTAATTTTCTCAAGTTAAATAAAGAGAAACTGAAATTTTAGTGATCAGCAATAATGGATACAATGAGGCTATTAGAAATAAACTGGATACATTAGGATTAAAAGTCAAGACGGAGGTAAAAAGCTTAGGGGTGATTGTTGACTGTAATCTGAATTTTAAATCACATATTAATCAGATCATTAGGACAGCATTTTTTCACTTAAGAAACATAAGTAAAGTTAGACCTCTTATATCACTGAAAGATGCTGAGAAATTAGTTCACGCGTTTGTTTTCAGTCGACTAGATTACTGTAACGCACTCCTCTCAGGACTACCCAAAAAAGATATAAATCGTTTGCAACTAGTGCAGAATGCAGCTGCTAGAATCCTAACTAGGAAAAGAAAATCAGAACACATTACTCCAGTTTTGATGTCACTACACTGGTTACCTGTGTCATTCAGAATTGACTTTAAAATTCTGCTTATGGTTTATAAAGCCTTAAATAATCTCGCCCCATCTTATATATCGGAATGTCTGACACCTTATATTCCAAATCGTAACCTCAGATCCTCAAATGAGTGTCTCCTTAGAATTCCAAGAACAAAACTTAAAAGAAGTGGTGAGGCGGCCTTCTGCTGTTATGCACCTAAAATCTGGAATAGCCTGCCAATAGGAATTCGCCAGGCTGATACAGTAGAGCACTTTAAAACACTGCTGAAAACACATTACTTTAACATGGCCTTTTATAACTTCATTTTAATCGTAATTTAACTTAATCCTGATACTCTGTATGTTCAATTCATCATAACAACTATTCATGGTGGCTCTAAAATCGGTACTGACCCCTACTCTCTTTTCTGTTTCTTTTTCCGGTTTCTTTGTGGTGGTGGCCTGCGCCACCTCCACCTAC
The DNA here is from genome assembly GCF_016835505.1 of Polypterus senegalus. Classification (NCBI taxonomy): domain Eukaryota; kingdom Metazoa; phylum Chordata; class Cladistia; order Polypteriformes; family Polypteridae; genus Polypterus; species Polypterus senegalus. Next base: position 3,511 of record NW_024378515.1, read on the forward strand.
TCAAAGCTTCATGATGCTCCAACAATGATGGACGGATTAAAAGGAAGAAGTCTACGTGACCATCATCATCATCAAGCCCTTCCGTGAGAAACCCTAAATCCAAAGAGGACTGTTTCATTTATGTTAGGTAGAATGCCCAGAGGGACTGGGCGGTCTCATGGTCTGGAATCCCTACAGATTTTATTTTTTCTCCAGCCGTCTGGAGTTTTTTTTTTTCTGTCCCCCCTGGCCATTGAACCTTACTCTTATTCGATGTTAATGTTGATTTATTTTTTATAATTATGTCTTTCATTTTTCTATTCTTTAATATGTAAAGCACTTTGAGCTACTGTTTGTATGAAAATGTGCTATATAAATAAATGTTGTTGTTGTTGTTGTTGTACATATACATACATATCTACATATATACACACACAGCTAGTATTAGTCAATCAGTGCAATACGCTGTTTGTTAAAACGGTTGACTCCACTCTTACGTGCAATAACAAATCAAATCATTCAGTTGTCTTTGCTCATATATGTCATTTTAGAGCTGGGCGCCTGGCATCTTTTTTTGGCCACAAGTTCGTTTCTGTTTGGTGTGAGGTTCTGTGTTGTGGAGATTCTCATGATGGATTGCAGGTGCTCATCAGTGAGGCGACTCCTGTGTGCTGTTTTGTTAGTCTTTATCACTGAGAAGAGCTTCTCACACAGCTATGTGCTACCAAACATGCACAAGGTTCGAGCCGCATGTAGACGGACTTTTTTTGTTCTTCAAAGTCACCAAAGCGCCGTGCAAACTCAGTGCGCAGTGCAAACTCAGTGCGCAGTGCGCTCAGTTTATCAGCAAAGTGCGTATTTGGGAACACCGTAGTGACGACTTGGTTTAACATTACTTGGCAACAGGGAAAGTGGGGCAAGGTGAACTGGTGCATTTGTGTCTCCCATAAAAGCAGCTTCACTTGAAATCACTTTTGTGATTGTGCCGCAGGTTAAAGCGTCAGCTGAAGTGTCAGATTCTTATTTAATTATGCTGCTTTTCTGTATCTTCTGCATTTGCATTCAGGTTACCCTGATGTTTTATCTCATAGTGCCGTCTTAGATTAAATTCTGTAATTACAGCCACATTAGCTCCACAAATGAGACACGCAGGTTCAGTAAACATATACTCAGCCTCCCATCGGTTTTTAAAGGCTCTATTTTCAGAATCAACTTTTCTCTTCAGCATCGTGTGAGGCTAGCTTCACAATAACTTGTTGGCACGACGACTGAAGCGCTGCATTATGGGATCTGTAGTTTATTGTGTTACCAGCGCTTCATATACCCGGGCTTTAATAACAATAATACAGTATATAAAATGATCCTGCAGAGCCGGATATAATTACGCCGGGCCGGATGTAGCCTTGACCCTTGAAGTTTTGACACATATGGACTAAATAGAACTTGAAAAGATATATTTTCAAATGTGATCGCGCAATTCAAATAGAGTTGACGCGCACTACAGCCTGCATCCTCCCCTCGCTGTTACTTTTTTACCGTTCATCTAATGAATACACTGAGTATGGCTTTACCAAAACAATCATTGATGGTGAATAAAGTATCCATTATTCGAGTATGTAGATCGGCATATATATATATATATATATATAGTAGGCATTCGTCCATCTCGAAAGATGATGTTTGCGCTCTGGAATGATCTTCATTTGTGTTTTTGGGGGCAGCGTCTGGAGTGACTCAGCAGTCCGATCCTAGATCGACAGTCTCTTCTACAGTGGCTGCAGGTGAAGCTGGATGGGGCCAGTCC
>NW_024378516.1:0-12500 GCF_016835505.1 Polypterus senegalus
ACTATACAGCAATACATGTATAATTTCGTGAATTTTAACCAGTTGACATCTCTCAACTTGTTAAAAATTTGTATATAATCAATTTATATGAACCTTTACTTCAATAATATACACATTATGTTTGCATTGCGTGTGCACCTTGCTGTGTAATTATTTCAATGAACTCGTGGTATTGTTGAGCACATAGTGTCCCTATTTATACCCCACTACACAGCGGCTGAATTTGATCACACATTCACACGTATAATAATAATAATAATAATAATAATAATAATAATAATAATAATAATAATTTTATTATTATAATTAATTCCATACGTTTTAATAGAGCCTTTCTTACTACTCAAAGCAAATTGTAAAAATAAATAAATAAAGAAAATAACAGAAAGGAAGCCCCCCGGACACAAACCAGTGATCACTTAACTGCGAGTCAGCAATCTTACTCCTACCACCACCTCTTCATGTTAGATACGCGCATTATAATTTTGAGCACTACTTTTGTTATTTTATACTGTCATAAACAAATTATATCAAAAAGTTTTTTTAAAAAGCCAATTTGAAGCAAAGAGGGTAAGTAAAAACTATTCTCTTTTTTAAGTCAATCAAAAATGCTTAAGCCTAAAAAAAGATCGTCTTGTCAAAATAAGAGACTCTTTCACATTGTTGACGTGAATCATCTTTAAATGAAATGCTGTCAATAAGGAATAATAGAAATTACAGCGCTGCTTTCTAACTTTGACAAACTAAAGTTTTACTGGATGAAAAAAATGATCGTCCATTACAGATACACTTAATCAGTAGTGTGTGCGACCCACGATTTGTGACTTTGAGTGTTTGTGTTGTGTATGCGCGTGTGTGCGGTTTTCTCAAATTTACAATAAAAACAGACATCAGTTATTTGTGAAGCTCGAATATTCTGATCATTCTGGTCGCTGATCACTGATAAACATTCAGAAGAAACAGCGCTATTCCAGTGTTTTCCTCCATAACATCCTTTCAGCAAACAGGGCTAATGTCCTGGATGAAACAGATCGCCCTTTAATGAAATGCTGCCAATACGGAATAACAGAAATCACCAGGCAGCTTTCAGTCAATGATAAACCAGCGTCTGTTGAGGTGAAAAAATGGGAGGTACTGAGGTTGCGATCAATACTTTCTGGTAAGTCTGCTTTTGAGAAGAATCTGTCATGGGTGGGAAAAGAGGGAATGAGTGAGGTGGGTACAATGAGGGGGCGAGACAAAGTGAGGTGAAGAGGTAGGTATCTGTGCGAGTGTTTTAAATAATGAAAGGAAAAAAGTGCTTTGAAATCGAGGACCCCCAACCAAGAGGGCTTACGAAACAAAACGCGACAGACAGGCATATGCTACTTGTATAAAATGTGCACAATAATTACAACAGTGTTGAAGCAATGATGAAATGAAAGGGAGATGCAAAACATGGGTGGCCGCGTTGTGCCTGCCCATAAATCCCAATCAATGTATATATCTGAACAGATCTATCTGAACCAATATATATATCAGAACGGATGTATCTCAACCGATGTATATATCTAAACCAAATTTCTATTTAATATATATATATATATATATATATATATATATATATATATATATATATATATATATATATATATATCTCAACCAATGTATATATTTGAACATATGTATTCAAACTAATGTATATATCTGAACGGATGTATCTCAACCAATGTATAAATATCAGAACGGATCTATGCAAACCAATTTATATATAGCTCAACCAATGTATCTAAACAAATGTATATATCTGACCGGAAGTATTCAAACCGATGTATATATCTCAACCAATATATCCCAACCAATGTATATATCTGAACGGATGTATTAAAACCAATGTATATATTCAAACAAATGTATCCGAACCGATATATATATCTTAACCAATGTATATATTTAAGAACCAATCTTTTTTTCTTGAACGGCCCCTCATAGTATATGTATATATGTATATATGTAGATATGTATGTATATGTATATGTATATATATATGTTTATATATGTGTGTGTTTGTATATATATATATACTGTATATATACTGTATGACAGCAACACTTATAACAGTGACAAAACAATTACATTGTCAATCATGTTACGTTATTTTTAAAATGTTTCCTTTTCTTTTTCATTACTTCTTTAACACACTACTTGTCTGCGCTTCACAATTTCTATGTTGATGACTATTTAAAGTCAGTAGCTACAGAATATGGAGTAAGATCGCTGTCAAAAATATCTGTAATAATGTAAGTCAAATTTACATTTCACAGGTGACAATTATGCTTAAGGGTTCTGAAATTTATGCTTGCTTCTCAGAATTACGAGTACAATTCTCAGGCGTGAACTGTCAAAAATACATCATTGGATGCTCAAGGCATTCGCTATCGAGAAAGAGACAATCTAATCGATTTTTGTTACTAGGCGTGTGCCACAAAGGTAGAAAGACTGAGTTATTTTTGAGAGCGATTGCATTTCATACTTACCCCCTTACAGTGGCAACAAAGGGCAAAAACACAAAAAACAAAATAAAACCAACACAATGAAATTAATCTCTCTCTCTCTCTCTCTCTCTCTCTCTCTATATATATATATATATATATATATATATATATATATATATATATATATATATACTGTATACATCTATATCTATATATATACATATATATATATATTGTGAAGGATGGCCGGCCATTTATCCCGGCCAATACCCCCAAGCCACCAGGTGGAGCCCTCCTTGCAGCTTGGAGGTCCCCAGAAGACCAGCAGGGCATCATGGACAATGGAGTTTTTATGCAAAGCCCTGCTGGATGCCGTGGGGGCCACAGGAGGGAGCTGCAGGGAGGACCGAGGGCTTCTTCGTGCCCTGTGACCCGAAGGTTCGTCACAGGAAGAGCGACGGACTTCCGGTTGAAGAAAAGGACTATTTACCCTGACCCGGAAGGAATAAGGACTTGTGGACTGTTGGGCAGAAACACCTCCGGGTCTTTAAAAAAAAAGGGGGGGGGGGGAAAAAAAGGGGCCGGGGGGGGTTTTTTTGGGGGGGAAAATTTTGGGGGGCCCGGGGGGCCCCCCCCAAAAAAACCCCCCTTTTTTTTGAATTTTTTGGGGGTTTTTTTTTTTGGGGGTTTTTTTGGGGGGGGGGCCCCCAAAAAAGGGGGGAAAAAAAAAAATTTTTTTTAAAATTTGGGGTTTTGGGGGAAAAAATTTTTTTTTTCCCCTTTAAAAAAAAAAAAAAATTAAAAAGGGGGTTTTTTTTTGGGGGGTTTTTTTTTTTTTTTGGGTTTTTTTTAAAAATTTTTTTGGGGGGTTTTTTTCCCCAAAAAAAAAAGGGGGCCCCCCCCAAAAAAAAAAAACCAAAAAAAAAAAAAGAAAAAACCCCCCCCCAAAAAAAAAAAATTTTTTAAAAAAAAAAAAAAAATTTTAAAAAAAAAAATTTTTTTAAAAAAAACCCCCCTTTTCCTTTTTTGGGGGGCCCCCCAAAAAAAAAGGGAAAAAAAATTTAAAAAAAATTTTTTTGGGGGTTTTAAATTTTAAAAAATTTGTTTTTTTTTTAAAAAAAATTTTTTTTAAATTTTTTTTTTTTTTTTTGGTTTTTTTTCCGGGGCCCCAGGAAAAAAAAATTTTTTTAAAAATTTTTGGGTTTAAATTTTTTTTGGTTTTTTTCCCCTTTTTAAAAAAAAAAGGGGAAAAAAAAAAAAATTTTTGGGGGGAAAAATTTTCATTTTTAAATTTTTTAAATTTAAATTTTAATTTTTTAAAAAAAAATTTTACCTTTTTTAAAAAAAAAAATTAAAAAAAAAAAAAAAAAAACCCCTTTTTTTTTGGTTTTTTTTTCCCTTTTTGATATTTTTTTCCCCCTTTTTAAAAAGGGGGGGGGAAAAAAAAAAAAATTTTTAAAAAAAAAAATTTTTTTTTTAAAAAAAAATTTTTTTGTTTTTAAAAAATTTAAAATTTTTTTTTTTTAAAAATTTAAAAATTTTTTTTTTAAAATTTTTTAAAATTTTTTTTTAAAAAAAAAAAATTTTTGGGGTTAAAAAAACCCCCCAAAAAAAAAAAAATTGGGGGGTTTTTTTAAAAAAAATTTTGGTTTTTTTGAACCCCCTTTTTTTTAAAATTGGGGGGGGGCCCCCCCTTTTTTATAAAAAATTTTAAAAAAATTGGTTTTTTTTAAAAAAAGGAAAATTTTTGGGGGTTTTTGGAAAAACCCCCCAAAAAATTTGGGGGTTTCTAAAAATTTGGAAAATTTTTTTTGGGGTTTTTTAATTTTTTCCCTTTTTTCCCCCCCTTTAAAAAAAACCCCAAACCCCCGGGGAAAAAAAAAAGGGGGGTTTTTTTCCCTTTTTTAAAAAATTTTTTAAAAAAATTTTAAAAAATTTTTCCCCCCAAAAACCCCCCCCCCCCCCAAAAAAAAAAAATTTTTTTTAAAAAAAAAAAAATTTTTTTTTCACCTTTTTTTTTAAAATTTTTTTTTAAAAAAAAAGGGGGGGGGCCCCCTTTAAATTTTGGGGGGAAACCCCCCCTTTTTTTTTTTTAAAAAAAAAAAAAGCTGGGGGGTTTTTGGAAAGGCCGGGGTTTTCCCCCAAAAAAAAAAAAAAAAAAGGGAAAAAAGGGGGGGCCCCCCAAAAAAATTTTTTCCCCCCCCAAAAAAAAAGGGGTTTTTAAAAAAAAAAGGGGGGGGAAAAAAAAAAAAAAAAAGCAAATTTTGGGGAAAGGGGAAAAAATTTTTTCCCCCCCCAAAAAAAAAGGGGTTTTAAAAAAAAAACCCCCCCTTTTTTTAAAAATTTTTTTTCCCCGGAAAAAAAGGAGTTTTAAAAAACCCCAAAAAAAAATTTTTTTTTTGGGGGGTTTTGGGGGAAAAAAAAAGGGGTTTTTTTTTTTTTAAAAAGGGGGAAAAAAAAGCCCAAAAAAAAAAATTTTTCCCCCCTCGGGGGGGAGGGGGGTTTAAAAAAAAAAAAAAAAAAGGGAATTTAAAAGAAAATTTTAAAAATGTGGTTTTGGGGGGGGGGGGGGGTTTTTTTTTTTTCCCAAAAAAAGGTTTTTTTTTTTTCCCCCCAAAAAACCCAAAGGGGGGAAAAAATTAAAAAAAAAAATTCCCGGCCTTTTTTAAAAAAGGGGGGGAAACGGGAAAAAAAAAAAATTTTGAAATTTGGGGGGTTTTTTTTTCCCCCAAAAATAAAACCGGAGGGTTTTAAATTTTTTTTTAAAAAAAAAAAAACCCAAAAAAAAAAAATTTTCCAAAAACCAAAAAAATTAAACCCCCGGGGGGGGTTTTTTTTAAAAAAAAAGGGGGGGGGGCAAATTTAAAACCAAAAACCCCCCTTTTCCTTTTTAAAAAATTTTTAAAAATTTTTTGGGGAAAAAAAAAAACTCCCGGGGAAATTTTTTAAAAAAGGGGAAAAATTTCCCCAAAAAAAACAAAATTTTTTTAAAAAAAAAAAAAAAGGGGTTTTGGGGAAAAAACCTTAAAAACCCCCCCTTTTTTTTTGGGGCGGGTTGGGAAAAAAGGGGAAAAAAAAAAATTTTTTTTTAAAAAAGGGGGGGTTTTTTTAAAAAAAAAAACCCCCAAAAAAAGGGGGGGAAAAAAAAAAAAAAAAATTCCCTTTTAAAAAAACCGGGGGGGGCCCTTTAATTTTAAATTTTTAAAAAAAAAAAACCCCCCAAAAAAAAAAGGGGGAAAAAAAAGGGGGGAAAAAAAAAAGCAAAAATTCCTTTTGGGGAAAAAAAAAAGGCAACCCCCCAAAAAAAAAAAAAATTTTTTCCCCTTTTTTTTTTGGGGAAAAAAGGGTTTAAAAAACAAATTTTTTGGGTTTTAAAAAAGGGGGGGTTTTTTAAAAAAAATTTTTTTTTAAAAAAACCCCCCGGGAAAACAAGGGGTTTTCCCCCGGCCCCCTTTTTTAAACCAAATTTTCCCCCCGGGGGGGGGTTTTTTAAGGAAGGAAAAAAGTTTTTTTTTATTTGGGGGGTTTTCCCCCCCGGGGGGGAAAAAAAAAAAAATTTAAAGGGGGGGGAAAAAATTTTTTTAAAATTTTTGCCGGGGGGCCCTTAAAAAAAACCCCTTTTTTTTAAAAAAAAAAGGGGGGGGGCCAAAAAAAGGAAAATAAGGAAAAAAGGGGGGGGTTTTGGGTTTTTTTTGGACCAAAAAAGGAAAAAAAAAAAATTTTTTTTTTTTTAACAAAAAAAAAATTTTTTGGGTTTTTTTAAATTTAAAAAAAAAGGGGGGGGAAAAAAAAAAAGGGGGGGTTTTGGGGGTTTAAAAAAAAAGGGGGTTTTGGGGTTTAAAAAAAAAAAAACCCCCCATTTTTTTTAAAAACCCAATTTTTTCCCCCCCAAAAAAAAAAAATTTTTAAAAACTTTGGAAAAACCAAGGGGAAAAAATTTTTTTAAAAAAAAAATAAAATTTTTTCCCTTTTAAAAAAAAAAGGGTTTTAAAAAAGGGTTTTAAAAAAGGGGAAAAATTTGGGGAAAAAAAAAAATTTTTTTTTAAAAAAGGGGGTTTTAAAAAGGGGGGGGGTTTTTTTTTTTTAAAATTTTGGGGGGAAAACCCTTTTTTTAAAAAAAAAAAACCCCCGGGGGGGTTTTTTTTTTCCCCTTTTCCCCCCCCGTTTCCTTTTGGGGGGGTTTTGGGGGGGGCCCCAAAAAAAAATTTCCCCCGGGGGAAAAGGGGGCCCCCAAAAGGGGGGGGGGGCAATTTTAGGGGGTTTTTTTTAACCCCCCCCCCTGGGGGGGGAAAATTTTAAAAAAAAATTTTTAAAAAAAAAAAAAATTTTTTTTTTGGGGGAAAAAAAAAATTTTTTTTTGGGGGGGGCCCCCCTTTTTTTTTTTTTGGGGGGGGGAAAAAAAAATTTTTTTAAAGGGGTTGGGGGGGTTTTTTCCCCAAAAATTTTTTTTATTTCCCCCAAAAAATTTTTTTTAAAAAAGGGGGGGAAAAAATTAAAAAAAAAATTTAAAAAAATTTTTCCCTTTTTTTTCCCCCTTTTTTTTTTTTTGGGGGGGGGGGTTTTTTTGGTTTTTTAAACCTTTAAAATTAAAAATTTTTTTAAAAAATTTTTTTTTAAAAAAAAAGGAAAAAAATTTTTTTTTAAAAAAAATTTTTTTTTTTTTAAAAAAAAAAACCCCGGGGGGGGGAAAAAACCCCCCAAAAAAAAAATTAAAAAAAAAAGGGGGGGGGGGGGGGATTTTTGGGGGCCCCGCCCAAAAACCCCCTTTTTTTTGGGGGGGGTTTTTAAAAAAAAAAAAGGGCCGGGTAAAAAACCCCCAAAAAAAAAGGGGTTGGAAACCCTTTTTTTTTTTTTGTTTTTTTAAAAAAATTTTTTTGGGGGTTTGGGGGGGAAAAAAAAGGGGGAAAAGGGGTTTTTTAAAAAAATTTTTTAAAAAAAAAATTTTTGGGGAAACTTTGGGGGTTTTTAAAATTTTTTTTTTTAAAAAAAATTTTTTTTTTGGGGCCCCAAAAAAAAAATTTTTTTTTTTAAAAAAACCCCCCCCCTTTTGGGGGTTTTTTTAAAAAAAATTTTTTTAAATTTTTGGGGGGGAAAAAATTTTTAAAAAAAATTTTAAAAAAATTAAAAAAAATTAAAAAGGGGGAAAGGGGGTTTTTTTGGGGGGGTTAAAAATTTTGGGGGGGGAAAATTTTTTTTTAAAAAAAATTTTTTTTAAAAAAAACCCGGGCAAGGGGCCCCAAGGGGGGGGGAAAAAAAAAAAAAAGAAAAAAAATTTTTAAAACCCCTTTAAAAAGGGGGGAAAAAAAATTAAAATTTTTCCCCCAAAAAAAAAAGGGGAAAAAGGGGGGAAAAAAAGGGGGGAAAAGGGGGGGGGAAAAAAAAAAACCCCCGGGGGGAAAAAAAATTTAAAAATTTTTTTTGGGGGTTTTTTTTTTAAAAATTTTTTTAAAAAGAAAGGGTTTTTTTTAAAAAAATTTTCCCCCCTTTTGGGGAAAAACCCCCCCCTTTGGGGAAAGGGGGAAAAAAGGGGGGGGGGAAAAAAAATTTTTTTTCCCCGGTTTTTTTAAAAAAAAAAAAAAAAAAACCCCCCCTTTTTTAAAAAAAATTTAAAAGGGTTTTTTTTAAAAAAATTTTTAAAAGGGCCAAAACCAAAAAACAAAAAAAAGGGGGGGCCCCCCCCCCAAAAAAGGGGGAAAAAAAAAAAAAAGGGTTTTTTTTAAAAAATTTAAAAACCTTTTTTTAAATTTTAAAAAAAAACCCCCAAAAAAAATTTCCCCAAAAAGGGGGGGAAAAATTTTAAAAATTTTTTGGGGTTTTAAAAAATTTAAAAAAAGGGGGGGGGAAAAAAATTTTGGGAAAAAAGGAAAAACAAATTTTTGGAAAGGGGGGGGAAAATTTTTAAAAAAAATTTTTTTTACCCTTTTTAAAAAAAAATTTTAAAAATTTTTTTTCCCCGGGGGAAAAAAGGAAAAAAAAAATTTTTTAAAGGAAAACCGGGGGTTTTTTTCCTTTGGCCCCCTTTTTTTTTAAAATTTTAAAAAAGGGGAAAAACCTTTTAAAAAATTCGGGCCCCCCTTAAATTTTAAATTTTTTGGGGGAAAAAAAAAAAAAATTTTTTTCCCCCCCCTTTTTAAAAAAACCCCCCTTAAAAGGGAAAAACCCCCCCGGGGGAAAAAAAAAACCCCTTTTTTTTAAACCCCCCCTAAAAAAAATAAATTTCCCAAAAAAAAACCCCAAAAAAAAAAAAATTTTTTTAAAAAAAAAAGGGGTTTTTGCCCCTTCCAAAAAAATTTTTTTTAAAAGGGGGGGTTTAAAAAGGAAAAAAAAAATTTAAAAATTTTTTTTGGGGGGGGAAAAACCCCTTTTTTTTTAAAAAAAAAAAAAACCCAAAAAAAAATAATTTTCCCTTTAAAAAATTTTTTTGGGAAAAAACCTTTGGGGTTAAAAAAAATTTTTTTTTTTTTTTTAAAAATTAATTAAAAAAAAATTTTTTCCCCCCCCAAAAAAAATTTTTTTAAAAAAAAAAAAATTTTTTTTTAAATGGGGGGGAAAAAGGGGTTTTTTTTTTTTGGGGGGGTATTTAAAAAAAAAATTTTTAAAAAATTTTTTTTTTTTTAAATTTTTTTATTAATTTCCCGGGGGGGTTTTTTTTAATTTTTAAAAAACCTTTCCTTTTTTAAAAAGTTAAAGGGGGGGGTTTTTTTGGGGGGGGAAAACATTTTAAAATTTTTTTTTGGGGGGGGAGGGTTTTTTTTTTAAATTCCCGGGGGTTTTTAAAACCAACCCAAAAAAAAAATTTTTAAAAAAAAATTTTTTTAAAAAACCCGTTTGTTTTAAACTTTTTGTTTTTTTTCTTTTTAAAAAAAAAGAGGAAAAGGAAAACCCAAAACCCCCTTTTTTTAAAAAAAAAACCCCGGGGAAAATTAAAAATAATTTAAAAAAAATTTTGGGTTTTTTCCCCCTTTTAAACCCCAAAAATTTTTTTTTTTTTTAAATTAACCCCTTAAAAAAAAAAAGGGGGCCCAAAAAAAGGAAAATTTTTAAAAAATTTTTAAAAAACCCCTTTTCCCCTTTTTAAAAAAAAAATTTTGGGGGGAAAAAAATTTTTTTTCCCCCCCAAAATTTTTAAAAAAAAAATTTTTTTTTTTTAAATTTAAGGGGAAAAAAAAGGGAATTAAGGGAATTCCTTTTTTTTAAAAATCTTCCTTTAAAAAAAAAAAATATTAAAAAAAAGCAAAAAAAAAAACCCCCCTTTTTTTTTGGTTAAAAAGGGGTTTTTTAAAAAAAATTTTAAAAAAAGGAAAACCCGGAAAAAAAATTTTTTCCCCTTTTTTTTTCCCCCCCTTTAGTTAAAAACCTTTTTTAAAAAATTTTTTTAGGGTTTTTTTTTTTAATTTTTTTTTTATTTAAATTTTTTTTTTAAAAAAACCCAAACCCCCCCCCCCCCCCCCTTTTTTCCCAAAATTTTTCCCCCCCTTTAAAATTTTTAAAAAACCCTAAAATTGGTTTTTTCCCCTTTTTTTTGGGGGGTTTTTTTTTTCCCCCTTTTTTTTTTCCGTTTTAACTTTTAAATTTTTTTTTTTTTCCCGGTTTTTTTTTTGGGGGGGGGAAAAAGGGGGTTTTTTTTTTAAAATTTTAAAAAAAAACCAAAAAAAAAAAAAATTTTTTTTTTTTAAAAAAAATTTAAAAAAGGGGCCCCCCCAAAAAAGGGGTTTTAAAAAAAAAAAAATTAAACTTTTTTCGGGAAAATTTTTAAAAAAAAAAATTTTCCCCAAAAAACCCCCCAAAAAAAAAAATTTTTTAACCCCCCAAAAAAATTTTTTGGGGGGGGGGGGTTTTTTTTAAAATTTTTAAAAAAAAAATTTTTTTTTTTTTCCGGCCCCCCCGGGTAAAAAAGGGTTTTAAAAAATTAAAAAATTTTTTTAAAGGAAAGGGGAAAAATTTTCCCAAAAAAAAATTTTTTTTTTAAAAGGAAAAAACCCCCCCCAAATTTTTTTAAAAAAGGGGGCAACAAGCCTTTTTCTTTCCCCCTTTTTTTTTTTTTAAAAAATTTTTTTTTTTTTTAAAAAAAAAAAAAAAATTTTTTTTTCCCTTTTTTTAAATTTTTTTAAAGGCCCTTTTTTCCCGGTTTTTTAAAAAAACCCGAAAATTTTCCCCCCCCGGGTTTTTCCCCCTTTTTTGGAAACCCCCTTTTTTTTTTTAAAATTTTTTTTAAAAAAAAAAAACCCCCCTTTTTTTTTCCCCCAAAATTTTTTTGGGGGGTTTTTTTCTTTTTCCAAAAAAAGGGGTTTTTGGGGGTTTTTTTTTTATTTTTTAAAAATTTTTTGGGGGGGGGAAAAAAAAAAAAAAAAAAAATTTTTTTTAAAATTTTCGGAAAAAAAAATTTTTTTAAAAAAAAATAATTTTAAAAAAAAAATTAAAAAAAAAAAAAACCCCAATGGAAAAAAATTAAAAAAAAATTTTAAAAATTTAAATTTTCCAAAAAACGGGGGAAAAAAAAAAAATTTTTAAAAAAAATTTTTTAAAAAACCCCCCCTTTTTTTTTAAAAAAAAATTTTATTTTTTTTTTTAAAAATTTTTTGGGGGGTTTAAAAAATTTTTTTTAAAAAATTTTTTTTAAAAAAAAAAATTTTTTTGTTTTCCTTTTTTTTAAAAAAAATTAAAATTCCCTTTAAAAAAAATTTTTTTTTTTAAAAAAAAAAATAAATTTTTCCCCCCCCAAAAAAAAAAAAAAAAGGGTTTGGGGCCCCAAGGGGGGTTTTTTTGGGAAAAAAATTTTAAAAAAAAAACCCGGAATTTTGGGTTTTTTTTTTTTTTTACAAAATTTTTTTAAAAAAATTAAAAAAAAAGGGGGAAAAAAAATTTTTTTAAAAAGGGTTTTTTTTCCCCCCCCTTTTTTTTTTTAAAAAAAAAAATTTTTTAAAAAATTTTTTTTTTTTTAAAATTTTTTTGGGAAAAATTTTAAATTAAAATTTTAAAAAATTTTAAAAAAAATTTTTTGGGGGTTTTTCAAATTTTTTTTTAAAAAAAAAAATTTTTATTTTTTTTAAAATTTTTTTCGATTTTGGGTTTTTCCCCCCCCCCCCCGGGGGGAAAAAATTTTTTTTTTAAAAAAAATTTTTTTAAAATTTTTTTTTTTTCCCCCCCCCCCAAAAGGGAAAAAGAAAAATTTTTTTTAAAAAATTTTAAAAAATTTTTTTTGGTTTAAAAAAAAAAATTTTTTTTTCCCTTTTTCCCTTTTTTTTAAAATTTTTTCCCCCCCAAATTTTGGGGGAATTTTTTAAAACCCCCGAAAAACCCCTTTTTAAAAAAAAAAATTTTTTTTCCCCCTTTTTTTTTTTTTTTTGGGGGGAATTAAATTTTAAAAAAAAAAAACCCTTTTTTTTTTTTTTTTTTTTTTTTTAAAAAAAATTTTAAAAGGGAAAAAAAAAGGGGGGGAAAAAAAAAAAAAAAAGGGAAAAAATTTTTAAAAAAAATTTTTTAAAAATTTTTAAAAAAACCCCTTGGGAAAAAAAAAATTTTTTCCCCCAAATTAAAATTTTTAAAACCCAAATTTTTTTCTTTTAAAAAAAAGGGAAAAAAAAATTTTTTGGGTTTTTTTAAAAACCCCCCCAAAAAAAAAAAAAAATTTTTTTTTTTTCCCCCAATTTTTCCCCCCTTCCCCCTTGGGGCAAAAAAAATTTTTTTTTTTTTTTTTCCCCTTTTAAAAAGGAAAAATTTTTAAAAAATTTTTTTAAAAAAATTTGGTTTTTAAAATTTTGGGGGGGGAAAACCCCCCCCCCAAAATTTTTAAAATTTTTTTTAAAACCCCCTTCGTTTTTGGGGTTAAAAAACCAAATTTTAAAAAATGGAAAAAAAAATTAAAAAAAATTTTTTTGGGGGAATTTTTTTTTTAAAACCCCAAAAAAAAAAAAAAATTTTTTTTCCCCAAAAAAAAGCCCCCGGGGTTTTTAAAAAAAAATTTTAAAAATTTTAAAATTTCTTTCCTTTTTTAAATTTTTTTTTTTTTAAAAAAACCCCTTTTTA
>NW_024378516.1:15000-22377 GCF_016835505.1 Polypterus senegalus
TTAAAAAAAATTTTAAAAAAAAAATTTTTAAAAAAAATTTTTAAAAATTTTTTTTTTTTTTTAAAAAAAAATTTTTAAAAAAAAATTTTTTTAAATTTTTTAAACTACCTTTTTAACCAAACCCAAAAAAATTTTTTAAAAAATAAGTTTTTTAAATTTTTTTAAAAAAATTTTTTTTCCCCCCCAAAAAAAATAAAAAATTTTTTTTTTTTAAAAAATTTTTTTTTAAAAAAAAATTTTTAAATATTAAAATTTTTTAAAAATTTTTTGGGCCCCTTTTAAATTTAAAATTTTTTTTTTCCCCCCGGGGGGTTTTTTTTTTTCCAAAAAAATTTTTTTTTCCCCTTTTTTTTTTTTTCCCAAAAAAAAAAAGAAACACCCTTTTTTTTCCCCCCTTTTTTAAAAAGGGGTTTTTTTGGGGGGGAAATTTTTTTTTGCTTCAAAAAAATTTCCCCCCCTTTTTTCCGGGTTTAAAAAACCCCCGGGGGAAAAAAAAATTTTTTGGGGGGTTAAAAAGGGAAAAAATTTTTTTGGGGAAAAATTTTAAAAAAAGGGGGGGGGGGGGGAAAAAAAGGGAAAAAAAAAAAAAAGGAAATTTTCCCCCCTTCCCTTTTTTTTTTAAAAAAAAAAAAAATTTAAAAAAATTTTTCCCCTTTTTTTTAAAAGGAAAAAATTTCCAAAAAAAAAAGGGGTTTGGGGGGCCCGGGGCCCTTGGGCCCCGGAAAATTTTTAAAAAAAAAAACCGGGGAAAGGGGAAAAAAAAAAGGGGTTTTTTGGAAATTAAACCAAAATTTTTTAAAAAAAAAAAATTTTTAAAAAAATTAAATTTTAAATTTTTAAAAACCCCCCCCAAAAATATAAAAAATTTTTTTTCCAAATAAATTTTTTTGGGGGGAAATTTTAAAAGGGGTTTTTTTGGGGGGTTTTTAAAATTTTTAAAAAAAAAAAAAAAAAAAAATTTGACTTACATTTTTTTTTCCCAAAACCAAAAAAATTTTTCCCCGGGGGTTTCCCAAAAATTTTTAAACTTTTAAAAAAAATTAAAACCCCCTTTTTAAAAAATAAATTTTTTTCCCCCCCCCCTTTAAAAAAAAGGGAAAATTTAAAAGGGGGAAAAAAAAAAAATTTTTTTTTTTTTTAAAAACCCTTTTTGGGGGGGAAAAAAAACCCAAAGTTTAAAAATTTAACCCCTTAATTTTTTTTTCCCCCTTTTTTTTTTTTTTTTTTCCCTTTTAAAAAAAAACCCCCCGGGGGTTTTTAAAAAAAATTTTTAATTTAAAAAAAACCCCCAAAATTTTTGGGGTTTTTAAAAAAAGGGGCCCCCGAAAAGGATTTAAAAAGGCCCAAAAAAAAATTTTTTAAAAGGAACGGGGAAAAAACAAAAGGGGTTTTTTGGGGGGAAAAAAAAAAAAGGGGTTTTTTTGGGGGGAAAATTTTTTTTTAAATCCCCAAAAAGGGGAAAAAAAAAAAAAAAAAATTTTTAACCCCCCCCCCCCCAAAAAAAAAATTTTTTTTTTAAAAAAAAAATTTTTTAAATTTTTTTAAATTTTTCCCCCTTTTTTCAAAAATTTTGGGGGGGGGAAAAAAAAACCCCCAAACCCCCCCCCGGGGGGGGGGCCCCCCCTTGGGGGTTTAAAAAACCCCAAAAAAATTTTTTCCCCCCCCCCAAAAAAAGGGGCCAAAAGGGGGGGGGGTTTTTTTGGGGTTTGGCCCCCCAAAAAAAAAAAAAAAAGGGGAATTTTTTAAAAAAAAAAAGGGCGGGCGGCCCCCGGGGGGGAAAAAAAAAAAAAAAATTAAAAGGGGAAAAAAAGGGGTTTTCCTTGGGGGGGTTTTTTTAAAAAAAAAAAAAAAAAAAGGGGGTTCCCCCGGGGGGAAAAAAAAAACCCTTTTTTTTCCCCCCAAAAAAAGGGGGGAAAACCCCCCCGGGGGGGGGGGGGGGGGTTTTTTGGGGGGGGGAAAAAAATTTTTGGGGAAAAAAAGGGGGGAAAAGGGGGGGGAAACCCTTTTGGGGGCCCCCCCCTAAAAAGACCTTAAGGGGCCCCCGGGGGCCCCCCGGAAAACCCCCCGGGGGGGAAAAAAAAAAGGAGAAATTTGGGGGGAAACCTTTAAAAAACCCCCCCGGGGGATTAAAACCCCTTTTTTTTTTTAAAAAAAAATTTTAAAAGGGTTTTTGGGCCCCCCGGGGGGGAGGGCCCCCCCCCCGGGGGGGCCCCCCTTTTTTAAAAAAGGGGGGGCCGGGGGGCCCCCGGGGGGGGGGAAAAAAACCCGGGGAAAAAAACCCCCCCGGGCCCCGGGGAAAAAAGGCCCCGGGGGGGGAACCAAAGGAAAAAATTTTAAAAAAAAGGGGGGGGGGGTTTTTTTTTTTTAAAAAAAAAAAGGGGGGGGGGAAAGGGTTTTGGGGGGTTTTAAAAAAATTTTTTTTTTTTTTAAAAAAAAAAACCCAAAAAAGGGGGGGGGCCCCCCTTTTTTTTTTCCCCCAAAAAGGGGGGGGGGGGCCCCCCCCCCCCCGGGGGTTTTTGGGTCCCCGGGGGGTTTTTCCCCGGGGGGGTTTTTTTTTTTTTTTTTTAAAAAAAAAAAGGGGCAAAAAAAAAAAAGAGGAACCAAAAAAAGGGGGTTTTAAAATTAAAAAAAAAATTTTTTTTTTTTCCCCAAAAAAAAAAAAATTTTAAAAAAAAAGGGGGGGGGGCCCCCAGGAAAAAGGGGGTTTTTTTTTTTTTTTTTAAAAAAAAACCCAAAAGGGGGGGTTTTTTTTTTGGGCCCCCCCGGGGGGGAAAAAAAAAAAAAAAAAAAACCCCTTTAAATTTTTAAAAAAAAAAAAACCCCCCCCCCGGGCCCCTTTGGGGGAAAAAAATTTGGGGAAAAAGGGGAAAAAATTTTTTTTTGGGAAAACCCCCCAAAAAAAGGTTTCCCCAAAAAGGAGGAAAAAATTTTCCCCCCTTTAAAAAACCCCGGGGAAAAATTTTTTAAAAATTTTTTTCCCCTTAAAAACCCGGAAACCGGGGGGGGGCCCCCCCCCCCAAAAAAAAAAAAGGGGGTTTTTGGGGAAAAAAAAAATTTTTTTTGAAAAAGGACTAAAAAAGGGGAAAAACCCCCAAAAAAAAGGGGGGGCAAAATTAAAGGGGGGGGAAAAGGGGGCCCCCGGGGGGGGGGGGTTTTTTTTAAAAATTCCAATTTTTTTTAAAACCCCCCTTTAAAAAAAATTTTTTTTTTTAAAAATTTTTTTTTTTTTCCGGCCCAAAAAAGGGGGGGAATTTCAAGGCCCCTTTTTTTTAAAAAACCCTCCCGGGGGGGAAAATTCCCCTTCCCTTTTTAAAAATTTTTTTTTTCCCCCCCCAAAAAATTTTTTTCCCCTTTTTCCCAAACCAATTTTTTTAAATTTTTGGTTTTGGTTTTTTTTTTGGGGGGGGAAAAAAAAAAACCCCCCTTAAATAAAAAAAAAAAAAAACCCCAAAAAATTTCAAATTTCCGCCAAACCCTTTTTTCCCTTTTTTTAAAAAAAAAAAAAAAAAAAAAGGGAAATTTTCCCCAATTAAAACCCAAAAAAATTTTTTTTTGGTTTTGGGGTTTTTTTTTAAAATTTAAAAAAGGGGAAAAAAAAAAAGAATTTTTTTAAAAAATTTCCCAAAAAAAAATTTTTGGGGCCCCGGAAAAACCCCCCCCCCAAAAAAAAAAAAATTTTTTTTAAGGCAAAATTTAAAAAACCCCGGGGCCCCCGGCCCGTTAAAACCCCCAAAAAAGGGGCCCAAAAAATTTTAAAAAAAAAAAGGGAAAAAAAAATTTTTTTTAAAAAAGGGGGAATTTGGTTTTAAAAAAAAAAACCCCATGGGGGGGGAAAAAAACCCCAATTAAAAGGTTTAAAAAAAACCCAAAAAAAAAAAATTTTTTTTCCCCCAAAAAAACAAAAAAACTTTCCCAAAAAAAACCCCAAGGGAATTTTAAAAAAAAATTTTTAAAAAAAAACCCCCGCCTTTTAAAAAAAAAAATTTAAAAAAAAGGAAAATTCCCCCCAAAAGGGGGGGCCCCCCCTTTTAAACCTTTTTTTAAAAAAAAAATTTTTTTTTGGTTTTTTTGATTTTAAAAAAAAAACCCCCCGCCCCTTTTAAAAAAAATTTTTTTTTTTAAAAAAAACCCCCCAAAAAAATCTTTTAAAAATTTTTTTTTTTTTGGGGGAAAAACCTTTTTAAAATTTTTAAAAGGGGTTTTTTAAAGGCCCAAAAAGGGGGGGAAAAAAAAATTTTAAAAAAAAGAAAAACCAAAAAAAGAAATTCCAAAAGGGGGAAAAACAAATTTCATCAAAGTTAATCCCAGTCATTAAAAATGGTAATGTCACAAATATGCCAGTCAATTTGAACCACGTAGTCACATTGGTCTGTGCAAAAACTCAACTGCATCGTCAAAAACATCTGCATTTTCTCAAAACTGGGACAACTAGGGTGGTCCGACACCATTTAACCTTTTACAGTGCCCCTTAAACATCACAGTTAATTTGCTTCATTGCCAAGTTTACCAGTCACTCTGAGTCATGTAACAGCAAAACTCAACTGCAGTTTAACAAAGGAATTCACCTCTCTTTGAAAATTCGAGTGGGCCAACGGCCTACAACCCTGTATAATGCCAGTGGGCCATCACACTGAAATCTGTTCATTAGATATATATGGGAATATGACACATTTGACAGGCCACTTGACTTCTACACACAAAGATCAACTGCAACTTAACAAAGACATCTTTCTTTTCTCCAAACTAGCATAGCCCAATGCCACCCAACCCTCTCGGTGCCCATTAAATATTTAATTTCATTCATTAGATATGGGAATGTGCCAACTTTGCCTGTCAATTTGACCCATAAAGTCACCTGTCTCTTCACAAAGCCATGATGATGAGCGCTGTCCAACATCACCTAACGCTTTACTGTGCCCATTAAACATCAGAGTACCTCTTACACATTAGATATGAAAGTGTGCCATGTTTGTCATTGAGCTGGGCAAAACTGAACTGCCAGTTAACAAAGTCACCTGCCTTGTAACTCCTTTGTATCTGATCAGGTAGAAAATGTGGAAAATTGATTTTTCTCCACACCCAAAATAATAAAGGGCCCATTTTAGTGACGCACGTTAATATCTGTTAACACTGCTGAACATTTTCATTGGCTCTTAATGCTGAATAAGTAACTCCTTTGCACAAGTTGTGTGAAGAAACTGGCAGGAACCAAATAACTTCAGGCTCACGTGATGGTCCCGCTCTCTCCATATCTCCATGGGCTTTAAGCCAGACCTCCCTAAGACTCGCAGCTGAAATAAATACAGGGTCCAATGGCGCCCCCCTGTGGTGCATTAGAGTCACAACCTTATTTCAAGTTCCTGGTAAACTGCAAGATAAACCTGCTAGGCTAGTGGACAGGTCAGTATATGATCCACTTGGATTGTTAGCACCAGTTATACTGCCTGCTAAACTTATTTTAAGGGAAGTGTAAAGAGGAATATGGAGGGGATGAAGAAGTGAAAATTACGTATGTCCAGCATGGATGACAATTTGCAGTTCCTTGTAGATTACACTGTAAGCAGGTGCATTAAACCGACTGGGTGTGGTCACATAAAGTCTGCACCAATGCATCATTTTGGAGACACTTCTCAAGATGGATATGGCACGGCTTCTTACCTTCTCTTAACCAACAAAGAACATAAAGAGACAGTCTTCATTCAAACTGAGGAAGTCAAGAGCAGCTCCACTGAAACCTGCCACTATACCGAGGTTAGAATGAACAGCAGCTGTGCTAGCCGTCAAAATAAAGAAGATGCTAAAACATGAACAGTAAATTCCACTGCAGGAGTCAACCTTTGGACTGACAGCACCACCGTACTAAGGCACATTGTAAATCAAACTGCTCGCTAGAAAACCTTTGCTGTTAACAGAGTTATAGAGATAAGGGGGCGCTCACAGCCCTCGCAATGGAGGTACGTCACATCTGCACTAAACCCAGCAGACCAGACATCAAGAGAATCGACTACAGAAGCTTCATCACAAGTAAATCATGGCTTCAAGACCCAAACGTCTTGTTAAAGTCAGACCTGATGAGGGGGACTTGCTTATTAATGATGGTCCAGAAGTCAAAGGCTGTGCAGCAAACTCAACGAGTGCGGAAGATAAAACTGAAACAGTAAAAGAGCTTATAGACTAAAACTCAGAACGGCTAAGCTTGAAGAAAGCAGCAGCATGGTTCTTTCACTTAAAAGACGACAAAATAAAGGCATTCCAATATATGGTCAGCCAACCTGAACACAGCTCAGAAAGACAAAAAACAAATGAAGGAATACAAATCAGCAATGACGTTCAAGACACTTTCTCTAGAAGACTCGTCTAAAGAAATAAGCAGCTTACTCATCTCAGACAATCACCCCGAACAGATTATAGAAGAAGAAGCACTAGATGGCAGTAGAGAGACAGCTAAAACATAGGCATTGTATTAAGAGTCTCCTCCAGGCTTATACTACTGAAGACTGTAGTACTCCAGTCACACCTCAAAACGCAGACATTCCAACTAAACAAATTGTTGTGCTTTAAATTAACTAAAGAGATCTTCATTTAGATCTTGATCTTTGTCCGCGAATTCCATGCATGCGTAGACCACCTTCCAGTTTAGTACGTTGTTGTTACTCATGGATGTCAACAATGTGCCGGAATAACGAAAGGGGTGGTGGACAGTGTTACGCTGGTTAGCTCCTCAGGCCTGGTTAGAGAATGAGATTGCCGAAGATAAAGGTGCGTGCTTACGTAACATATGAATGAAAGAAAGACAGTTAATAAAATGAATGACAACGTAACAGCACGTTCCTGAAATTATTATTGTTACGTTGTAGCCGGCAAGTGCTGCGAGTCTCACAGTTGTACATGCTCACATGTCAGTGAAGTAATCTTAATTTATGCTTTAAAGAGCCTGGATACCTATGTGTCCCCCTTTTATAACCATTGCTCCGTGTATATTGCCTCACTCTTTGGATTGCCACAAAGCAACCTGTGAGATTGGAGAAAAGTTGAGAAGACATTGTGAGAGGAAACGACAGCGTCCTGAAAACGAGACGGACTGTGAACGGACAGAAGCAGAAATGCTCCTACACCACCACATAATTACGATTCGGATAGTGATTCCGAGTGGGCCGTTCCTATCGAATCAATATCCAAGGGTTTTCTTTTTTAATTTTGTTTCCCTTATAAAAAATCATAATACTGTGTGACGAAGGCAGCCGCGTTTAAACAGGTAGCCCTTCACAGACAACTTTAAAACGTACAACGTAGTTGGGCGCACATGGCTAGTATCTCTATCTATCTATCTATCTATCTATCTATCTATCTATCTATCTATCTATCTATATATATATA
>NW_024378517.1:0-5365 GCF_016835505.1 Polypterus senegalus
GGAAGGCAAACATGAATACCACCACTTGGTTTGCCTAAATTATAAATAAAGACATACAAAACATTTAGCAAGTTATATGCAAAATCTCACATCACAACAGCTGGTAAGGCACATTACCAGAGGCAGAAATTTGGACGTTCACATAGAAAATGTAATTTCTATACCACAGTCGTCGTGTAGCGCCTTTCAAAAGGGATCAACTACCGAGAGATCATCCATATACATTTTAGCTGCTGTTAGTACTACTTACCTGTTGTGTTACACCGTCTTTAAAATGTAGTTTACCCGAAACCACTCCAGTAATGCTTAATGTAGCGCTACTTCTAAAAATGTTAATGTTTTACTGTTTAATAACTTATACACTACATTTTATTATTTTTCCTTGCACTTAGTGACCAAAGCTATACACACAAATATAGACACATACATATATATATACACATATATATACCTGTGTGTATGTATGTATATATATATATATATATTGTGGTGGATTGCCGGCATTTTACTCCGGTCCTCACCCCCTGGCCGCTAGGAGGAGCTCTCCCGAGAGCATATACGGGCCCCGAATTCCAGCAGGGCCTCATGGACTACGTAGTTTTTATACACAGCCCTGTTGGATACCTTGGGGGCCACTGGGAGTCGCTGCCGGGAGGCTTCCGGGGTGAAGAAAAGTACTGTTTACCCTGACCCGGAAGGAATAAGGACTTGTGGAACTGTTGGGCAGAAAGACTTCCGGGTCAGGGGGAATAAAAGGACTCTGGGAACTCCCAGACAACGAGCTGAGCTGGGTGGTAGGAGGGCAACGTGTCTGGGAGTGGAGGATTGTGATTGTTACTGATTTATTATTGTGATTGATGAATATAGTGGAGTGGAGGGTGCTTGGTGCACATTATTATAATAAATATAATTATTGTAGCACTTTTACCAGGTGTTTGGTGTGGTACCTGAGGGTTCAAGGGAGCACTACTGCCCCCTACTGCGACAATATATATATACAGTATATATATACACACACACACATACATACATACATACACACACACACACATATATATAATCTGTGTGTGTGAATGTATGTATGTATGTATGTATGTATGTGTGTGTGTGTATATATGATGTAGATAGGTATGTATATATATATATATGTGTATATGAAGATATGTATATATATATATGTAGACTCAAACCGATTATAACAGCAGCAATCCAAGCTGTGAGAAAACAGTAAAAAGGAGGCGTGTCAGACGTCGTGGTACATTTTCTGATGCAGCTAGACGAAAACAACTTCGTGACACTGCGGCCAAATACACAAAACAATTACTCTGACAATCATGTTACATTATTTTCAAAATGTTTCCTTTTCTTTTTCTTTACTTCTTTAACACACTACTTCTCCGCTGCGAAGCGCGGGTATTTTGCTAGTCTGATTGTAAAAGAGAAGCAGCACAGCACAGCAGAGAAGGTGAGACGGGAGGATGGATGACAAAGATGAGCGGCAAGAAGCAGAAAAAGCATAGTAGGAGATATTACAAAATGCACATGAAGATACCAAAATTCGGAGGTGCCAACATACAGCCACATACATATAACGCTGGGTATTACAGGGGGGATCGCCCAGAGCCGCATCCAGCTGGGTGTAAACCTCAGATCATTTCTTAGCCATTAAGCATGTATAGGAGGAATCGAGAGCAATCCAGTGTATAAATTATAATCAAGAAGACAGAGGTTAAAAAGAGAGACCATCATAGATCGTCATGGTGCAAAGAAATTTCCATAGGGCTCGTCCAGTGTGCCACAGAAAGATATGGTTGTCTCCGTGGCTGAAAACCCAGTCAAGTCCATAAAAGCAAATCCAAATCAACACAGTTCAAGTCAATTGCATCCATGAACTCTACATACAATAAAAAGAAAGTGAATAATTGCAAAAAATTTAAGTTTAACGCAAATTTTAACGAAAATTGTTGATAACATGCGTGCGCCAGTGTCCCCTTAACCATTAAGTCTGTATTTCTCTCTGATTGTGGCAAAAAAAACTAAGCTTCACAATGTCTCTTTAACCGTTCCATAATTATTACAATAAAGCTGAAACTAATATACAGTATTTATAAAAGTAAAACAGAAATGTTTTGCGAAATACTGTACTAACTAAACTAAAACTAGAAAAATCATCATGGAGACTAACTATAACTAAAGTGAATTTTGAGGTTAGATCAGTAAAAATAAAATAAAAAAAACTAGTGTAAAAAGACAAACTATAATACCTTTGTTTTTAAGTCCACCTTCTTAACCACCACATCATACTGCATCTGAGAATGTGTTCCTGTTGTAACATGCGTTCTTCACTACTGACAGCTTATCATCCCTAATAGAAAGCAGGCTGACAGCAGCCGTCAGAATACACCCTAGTGACCAGCACAGACCACAACAGAGGTCAATGTGAGATGGAAAGACACCTGACTTGCTCAAGACTTTTTATCTCATAGTTGGAGATATCAGTTTTAATGTTTTGTTTGACTGTGTTCTCGTAGTTTAAACGTCTACCCTCATTACCGTTAGTTCTGAAGTGTCAGAAGAAAATAAAATGACGTATACTTTGCTTTTATGTTCAGGTAAATTCCAAACATACACATTACCATTACTCATATATTTTTATTCATCTACAGATGTAGAGACTTTTTTGAAATCTTAGAACGTTTTACTTATTAGACTCTTGTTCAGGCTCTGCTTATAACCTCCTACCATATCAAGATGTTTGCTCTAGTATACAGAGAACACTGGAATCACAAGAACATTCTGTTAGATTGTGATGCTCATTGAAGTATTACTTTTTAAGTGTTTGGCAAAATATTGAAGATATGTAAAGCATAAACTATTTGACCTTGGTTATTTTGACACATCCACAAGCTGCAAATATGTAAAATATGATCTGGCTGGTGTGTGTAATAATCGGGCACTAATTAATGTCAATTGCAACTGCTAATATGTTTATTTTCACATTAGAATTTACTGGTAGTGAAAGAACAGTATATGGTGAATTATATGCATAGTGCATATAGTGCACAATAAAAAAGTGCACATTCCCCAGCAGTGTAACTGATGGCACCGGGAGGCTGCTATTGAGGTCCCTGCAGTGTTATCTCGCCATTTGGTAAGAAATGGATGAGCAGTCTGGAACGGGTACTTTGGGCCACCAGATGGGTCTCTATAAGCACAACTCCAGGGGTTTTGAAGAATTATGTCTGACCCAGAGATACTTGACAGGAGACCAGCTGTGACATCAGAAGTGATACAGGGATTGGGTATAAAAGAGGCCATTGCCCATTGCTTTTATAAACTTGGAATCAGGTGCAGTGTGAATGAGATAAGACAAGAGGAGCGAGATGGGAGAAAATGAGAATTTGTAGACAAGGGTAGGTATGAAGGGCCATTTTGTTATTGTTTTACTGCCTCATTTCTTATGTTTTGCCTCTAAAGTCCTGTAACCTTCTTTATTCAGTTGTAAAAAAACCTTCCTTCCCTTACATTTTTAGTTTGTTTAGCATTTTTTGGGTTTAGGGATTGTAAAAGCACTCTCACAGGCCACACCATTCAACTTAACAGCAAATCTGTGGAAATACATTTTTTTCTCACTGATACAGATAGATGAGCAGAATGTACATTCTTAGTGTGGAATTTTAAATTAGTTATATATTACAGTACAATTTTAGTTCTGAAAGGTTCATCCACTCATGCCATTATTACCTCTCAGGAAGCAGTGGTCAATCCTGACAGCACAATACAAGTCAATTGTGTAGCATACAGAAGCACACACCGACACTTGCTTATAACACATTGATTTACATGGACGAGCTACCCTTACCAGCATATCTTTGGGATGATGTGAAAAATATAGTAAAATAGCTGGATTAAGAAAATGGAAGGTTGGATGAAAAATAAGGTAGTGGTTAATGATAAAATAGAAAATAAGTAAACAAATCAATCCAAGCGAAAAGAATAAATGCATTTCAGAATGCAAACCATTACATTCACTTTTACAAATGTAAATAGTCCAAGCGTTACAGTCCAAATGCTAAAGGAAAGTCAGGCTATTTGTTGAGCCATGGAATATGACCATTAATAGCTTTAATATTTAATAGACACATATTGGCCTAACATATTGTCTGAAAATGTTCCTCTTTAAATTTTCCTTTGAACAGATTCAATGGATGTGGACAATATATCTCTAAATGCCAAAGTGTATTGACAAAGTATATATACTACAAAACTATAGCTTTTTCTCACTAAAATAATTTTAATTTATCAGAATTTAAACATTGATGACATGAAGGATAATATCTGCAGAAAATGAACAACAGCCAATGTATAAATCCCTTGGCTAAAATGAGTACATTAGGCAAATAAGAACCTTTCCTACTTTGCAGTTATTGAAGGAGTAATAACACTATATAAACTCAGTCAACTCCAGCACTTCATCATTGGTGTCTTGTCATTTATTCAGAGACATGCTTCTGAGAGTTATTGTGCTGGCTCTTTCGGTATGGAGTGAAGATCCTCTTTGCAAACTATGGGGAAAACCTGATATTCCTCTTCTTTCAAAGACTGGTGACTTCATGCTGGGTGGAATATTTGCACTTCATAATAACTTTATAGCATCCAAACCCACACTTAAGTCAACACCTGAAGCATTAGTCTGTACAGGGTGAGTATTTTTTAATCTGTCTAACACACATTAGTGTCAATTTTTATTTTTAAACTGTGACTAAATTTATGTGTCTATTTTGAAAAGTTTAAATTATAAAGAATATCAGTTTGCTGAAACCATGATCTATGCGATTGAGCAAATAAACAACAGAACAGATATTTTGCCTAATGTGTCACTGGGATACAAGATATATGATGCTTGTACTATTGCTTTGGCAATCAAAGCTGCAATGGCACTAATAAGTGGAGCTGGAGAAGCACAACCATCAACTTTGCCGTGTTCTCAACAGTCAAGCATTCATGCAATAATAGGACATTCTGGCTCATCTCCAACTATTGGGATTGCTACACTTGTCGGTCAATTTAACATACCAGTGGTAAGTGCTTTTTTGTTCATTTTTAAATCTTCCTCAGTGGCTCTTCAGTAAATCATATTTACAGGTTAAATTAATATAAAGGTTTAAATATTCAAATAAATTTTAGCATTATACCAAGTTTGTATTAAGTCTTTGACATATAAAATACAAAATAAATATATTTACCATTAAAAAAGTAACAGTATTAAACTGTTCTATACAATTACTCAATTATTTTAGTAGTATATTTTTAAGATATACTGAAAGTGTTTACAAATTGTATATAATAATGTATATTTTACATA
>NW_024378518.1:0-45364 GCF_016835505.1 Polypterus senegalus
AGGCCAAAAAAACAAACCAAAAAGGGGCATCCAACACACACCCACCCGGCCCCGGGCGAAAAACCACACACACGGGGGTTGAACCCCAACAACAAGGGCACCCTTTTAAAGGGAAAAAACCTGGGACACACACCCCGGGGGGCAGGGGGAAGAACACACAAAAACAGGCGGCCCCGCCCCAAAAGCCCCCCGGGCCCCGGGAAAGACAAAAACAATCGCCCCCCAAACCCCCCCCCACACACACACACCCCAAAGCAGGGGCATTTTTTTTACTTTTTTGGTTGTTTTTAAATTTAGTTTTTTAAATGTTCTTTTTTTTCCCCTTCAAAACTCATTAAAAAAAAGGTTTTTAGCGGGGGTCATAAGGTGTAGCGCAGATTCAGTGTTATTTTTCTCTGTTGTTCGGTTTTCTTAGTTTTATTCAATTTTTACATTTTTTTACTATTAGGCTGTGCTTTTTTTATATTAATATATTTGTGCTTAAAATTTAAAAAAATATATATTTAAATCGGGGCCCGGTTCTAGACGGAGGCTTTTGGGGGGCAGACAAAATGTAAACAAAGGGGGAAAGGGGTAAAAAGGGGGGGGCCCAAACTTTTTTTGTCGTAATTGGAGATTTGTCAGGCCTCACCCTAAGACCGGGCCCCTTGTCCCACCAAGTCTAAGCTTCGGGGATGTGCCTTGGGGTCCTGGGCACAAAACCCCTGACCACAATAAGGGGGGAATCCCTCAGGAGGAAAACTTAAAAAAAAAAAAAAAAAAAGTAAAATAAAAAATTTTTTATCAAATTAAAACCCAAAAAAAACATGCATTTACCTTAATTTATCCTTTTCAAATTTTTTAAAACCCAATAACATTCAATACTAACAAAACTAAAAGGTGGCCAAAAAAAAAAAAAATCAATTCACCAAGTCTTGAAAAAAAAAAAAAATATCCATTCTTCAACCAACAACATAAAATTATCTTTTGGATCCCTAATTTCAAAAAATTTGCAAAAAAAAAATAAGAATAAAATAAGACCTCTCAGTATAGAATATTTAAAAAACAAAAAGGGTTGGCATAGAAATTTAAAAAAAAAAAAAAAGTTTTCCATTTTTTCCCTCAATTTCAAACTAATTTGTAGAAACACAACAGTTTAGAACAGAACATTTAATTTTTTCCTTCTTTTTTTTCTCGAAAACTTGTTTGTTTTGTAACAACTAACCCCATTTTAAAATGAAAGCCCACTCCCCTTTTCTCCTCAACCCACTCTACAACAACAGTCTCCATTTTCCCTTTTTCAAAACTCTTAAATTTCATCCCTCAAGATTTGTTGGACTTCTAAAAAGACCCCAAAAATTTCCTCTTTTTTTTTTAAAATATGGTGCGCGATGGGGGTTAGGACCCGTGACAAAGTGGAAAGGAACTCTCACCGTGCTGAAACCCCACCAATTCCCAGGGTTTTATATTAAATTTATAACCGGAAAGGTTTCCCTAAGGTTTACACAGGGGACATTTACCCTTTGAACATTTTTGAGCAGCACTGTTTGCCACAAGAACTTCAATTTTCAGACAAAATCGCTACGGGCCACCACGAAAAGGGGGTAACAGGGGGATCTAGAAATGCTAGATTTGGTGCAAGATAATGTGCTCTCATCAGGTCAATATTCTTGTGTGAAAATTTGTTTTTTTTTGGGCCCCTGTCAAGGGGATTATGAGGGGGGCTTTTCGGAATGAAATGGTATCCCCAGGTCTGTATAGGTTGAGACCCAAAATTTAACCCGGGTGTTTGCTCTTTTTTTTTGGATGTGATCATCCTCCGGGAGATAATCCCAACAGTCATCCTCACGGATGAAGGGAGCCCTTGACAAAACCTCAGATGCACTGCACAGATGGACTGACGGAACCGCAGAATAGCTTTGCGGTTCAAGACCCAACCCCCGCTGGAACTTTCAACCCAAAAAAGGATCCCTCTTTTTTGGCACTGAGGCCTGATTCCTCGTCCCCGGGTAAACGGCTGCATCCTTTGTCCCCCAGAGGGATCAAAAGTTTGTTCTTGTTTGCCCAAAGTCCCTTTTCCCTCATTTTAGTGACTTGTACTGATCTCGCAGCCTTTTTGCCAAGGGGATCATGTTTATTGGCACATAAGGGGGGTAAAAAAAGGAGGTCGATGGCAAAAACTTTTTTCCCAAAGGTCCTCTGCATGGTAAAACCCCTAAAGGCAGTTGGTGGTTGTACGTGGGTGTTTGGGCTTTTGTCAACCTTTTTTGAGCAGAGCTTGTACCCCCCCCTTAACCCCATCAAACACTGGTTAAGTATCTGTAGCACTGTACCCAAACAAAGGGTAACCCCGGTTTTAGAGGTATGTACTTTACGTTTTTCAAGTCAAAACCCAATAAGATGCCCCCTGGCATGGAATTTCTGACAAACCGTATTATCCAAAAAACCATTTTTCCCCATTGCACATCCCCCCATCACTTTTTGGGGAAAACCCTGCAGAATCCAAAATTTATTTTTTTCCCCTTTCCCAAACCCATTCAGCCGTGTTTGGATAATTTCATTTGATATCCTTTGATTTTATTTTGCATTTTTGGGGGCACCCATAGGAATCTTGCTAATTTTCATCCTTTCTAAGGTATATTCCATCAGTTTTAGAAAAAAACCTGAAAATTTCATCATCATTACCTGCTGCATCATGTCTCAAGGTTTTCATGGACCCAACTCATTTACAAGAAACCTTTTCCTACCGAATTGACATAATGTTTTTTTTAAGTTGTGTTTTTAAAAAACATTGAAACCCCAGTCCCTCCCAACCCCCTGGGCCCCCGCATGTAGTCCCGATGGTTTGGAGCACATGGGTTTTGGCTGGACACATGCCCTGACCCTTTTTGACAATGCTGCTTTCATTTTAAAAACCAGTTAAGGGAAAAAAATTTCCCCCTCATTAACATGCCAATTTTGAAGGGGGAAAAAAGAAAACCGAACAAAAAAACTCCGCCAGGGGCTGCTGCCGGGGAGGATTGAATGATCTTAATTTTACCCCCAAATACAGTTTTGGGGGAACTCAGTATTGGCTGGGATGGGGATTTCCATTCTCACTGGGGAGCTGGGGGGGGTTGCGGGGCAGCAATTTTTGCAAGGGTCAGGAAGCCTCCTTTAGCGGAAAAAGGTGTTCCCAAAAAACTTTTTGGACGGGGGGCGGTAATTTTTTTAAAAACTTAAAAAGGATCATCTAAAAAAAACTTTCCTTTTGGGGGAACCTTTGGTTGGTGAGAAAAGGTTTTTAATCGCTTGAATCAATTGAAACGAAAAACTTTACAGATTTAAATGGGGCGGGGTTTGGTTTTTGGGCTAAGAAGAAGGGTCCCCCAGTCCCTTTTAGCGACACAGGGTGCTGTTCAAAAAAAACCTTCTCTTTTGAAACTGTAGGGAAAAAAAATGATGTCCCCCTTGCTTTCAAATTATTTTTTTTTAGGTTTAATTTCTCCTGCCTCTTTGACAACAGAGAGTGCTTCCTCAAAGTGCCTTTTGGGGGTTTGCCCACTGAGAAACTGCCCTCATTTGGGATACTCGGTATTGATTTAGGGGGAGGTGGTAAAATTTTGGGGGCGTGAGGGGGAAACAGGCAGGGGAGCCAAAAAAAAGGTGAAACCTTATTCTTTGTGTTTTCCGGGAATTTGGGTTTTGTGTAAACGGTCCCAATTATTCAGTTTTGGGAACTATTATTTTCCCCTCAGTCAAAATTTGATTTAAAGGGGAAGGGTTTGGGGGGCCCTTTGGGAAAAAGTTTAACATAATTATAGGTTAGGGAAAATTTTACAATCCTTAAATCGGTTCACGCCCCCAAATTGGGGTTCAACCCGGGGAAACAAAAAGTCAACCAAACTGTACTGCCCGACAAAAAAAAAGGCATTTTACGGAAATACAAACCAGTATTACTGAGAGAAAAATTAAAGGCACACAATACAGTGCCACATATTACAGCCACATACAAATGTTTATGCACTACTGTTCTAGCCCGTATTTTAACGGTCTTAATGTCTAGTTAACAATTAATTGCCATAATGCAGTTATTTACTTACAGATGCCGATATCAGTTACTGCTGCTTTCTACCCTGCCTCCTCAATGCTAGTTCAAATAAAAATAATAAGACGTGTAACAAGTAAGTAGCAAAGCTTCAAACTCCCAGCTACTTTTGCTCCTGTGCAGGCAAAAAAAAAAAAAAAAAGCAAAAACCCTTCTGAAGGGAAAAAAGCTTTAAAATCTCTTCAGTGTGGTTCCTTAGCAGCAACCTAAGAGCAAAATGTATTTTCTAAAATTAACTCTCACAACACAGAAAACCCCAAAACTTGAATATCTGCATTCTGACCCATCTGTTCATTTAATTGCAAGCAATTTTAAAACTAATCTCTCACTTTAACATATTTTAGTTTTTGCCTATGTCCCATCTGCATCATGTGGTAATTAGGTAAATCAAACATTTTCACTCTGCCAAGCCCCTAAAGTGTGTGTAACACATACGGTAATATTAAGAACAAACATATATAATATATAATTATGTATTTATATATTAATATATATAAATAAAAAGTTTAACATATGGGACTAGAAGGAGCTTCAATTACTAAGACAACTTGGTCTTTGTTAAATGCCACAATCTGAAGTTCTGTATTAAACAGAAGAATTGTGGTATTAGACCAACAGAAAAATTGTGCACTGATGGCAAACTAATCATGGGTGTAATGCCAATAGAATTACACCTGGGTAAAAATATCATTATTTTTTATTTAAACCAGGGTGGGCAAAGTCATTCCTGGAGGCGCAGTGGCTGCAGGTTTTGCATCAACCCAGTTGCTTAATTAGAAAACAATCCTTGCCAATAATTCAATTTCATGGCTTGTTAGTGTTTTAACTCTGCCATGTCAGGCCATTCTCATATCCTAGATTTTTATTACTTTCTAATGATATCAACTAAATGATATGAAGTCTAAAATGTATGAATAATATCCTTTCACTTTTTCTCTTCACTTTCCTCCCAAGTTAAACCAAATAGTGCACAATACACACAGATGTAAACTGAAACAAGCAAAATGGAAAAATGCGGCTTTCTTTTGTCATTTGAATCTTAGCTAATAAAAGCCATTCGAAATGAAGAGAACAGCTGTTTAAGACTAAAAAATAAGCAAAAGGGTTCAAAATCCTAATGAGTAGGCAACTAAAATGAATAAGAAGAGTTACTTGAGCAATAAATGCTTCTTAATAAGTAACTGGGTTGGAACAAAAACCTGTAGCCACTGCGGCCCTCAAGGAATGACTTTGCCCACCTGATTTAAACAATTCTATATTCATTCTTAAAGTCTCAAGATCAATCTCATGAATCTCTATACATTAACCAGAATGATGACTACCCAAGCATAAGAGAGTTAGAACTGTTAAAGGAGGAAAGCAAACCAATCAAATTTTCTCTTCTGGAGCAGAACTGTAGATGGTGACTATTACTAGTGATGATCTGATCAAGATCAGGGCCTCATGTATAAGCGGTGCGTGCGCGCAGAAATGTTCGTAGAACTTTTCCACGTTCATATCCAGATGTATAAAACCTACACTTGGTGTAAAGCCACGCACTTTTCCACGGTACCTCATGCCTTGTCTGCAAGTTCTCCGTCGGTTTTGCAGACTGCGGCACCCAGCGTCAAAGCAATGGTACTGTTCCTGTGTGGTTACTCATTATTTTTCTATGCGGCTTTAAAAATACACCGAAACTAACTGCATTATGTTTATTAGTGTAATGCATCTGATTGTAATTAACTTGTAACAATATAATGGTCAGGAACAGCCATAGTATTTCAAATACCATAACTGCTTTAGTGTTGTTACTTCTTCTTCTTCTTTCAGCTACTCCCGTTAGGAGTTGCCACAGGATCATCTTTTTCCATATACTCTCACTGCACTCGAGTATTTATATCACTGCATCTGAGTGTGAATCACAAACAGCAGCTGATCGGAAGAGAATTATCGGTATACAGTTTCATGGACATGCTGTCTCAGCCACTGCAAAACGTTTAAAGCCTTTCCTGTACAGACCTCGCGGTTCAGAAACAGTTACATCCAAGAACTTTAAATGCACCCAATCAATTGCACCTTGTAATACTGTTTGTACTTAATAGTACAATCACCCCACTGTAAACTTGCACTATAGTTATAATATCGCACAACCTGAGCCACTTTATAAAGCGATATTTACATATGATGCGATATCATTTTTAAGGTGAAATGCAGCGAAATATGTTTATTAAATTATACAGATAAAACTTTAACTTCATTTAAATAATCTATATTCTTCACTGGGAGTGTCGTTAAGAATAGAATAATTAAACATGTACTACGAAGATATTTCAACGTTCCTTAAACGTTTTGAGGAATCGGCGCTAAGCTTACAGATGGCTTAACTTTACAGAGCTGATTGTGTGACTTGTGTGGTGATCGGTTACTTGAGGAAAGAAAAGCACTGACTGCAGTGGCAGCTCGCCAATATATATTGAATATAAAACAGAAAGAAAATAACAACACAGCTAAAAGCATGGCGACAAATTTGGCAAAAGTGAAATGCTTGTGTCATGAGTTGAGGCGGCTATGCAGTGTCTGACGGGCGTGGCCATCCACCGTGCATAAGCTACCTTACTGACATTGGCGGGCGAAGGGCCACTGATTCTTCCTCTGCCCAGTGACACCACAAGCCTAGAGCGCCCCTGAGTACTATTACAATAGATTATTCTTCAGTGAAACACATGTTTAATAACGTCTTTAACTCCTATCATCATGAAAATGATATCACATATACATCTCAGTATTTTAGTTATTCAGAGAGCTGTAGCCTAATATCACAAATGTAATGGATTCTGTGTCCAGTTGGAGGAAGAGGCCCGGTTTAAGAAGCAAGTAGTGATTCACACATAGCACATAGAAAATCAAATACAAAACAAAGCATTTAACGTGCTACTTTAATTACATGTGATTTGAGAAACTGATTAATTAAACGATTTTAAGATGAAGTTTATGATGTTCTAGTTTAATAACAAAATAAACTACGTGATTAAGTGGAAATTTCAGATTGAAGTTGAATTTGTGCTTTTTCGCCACTGTGTGCCTTTTTTTCTCTGTACCCTGATAAGCTTTCATATGACACTCAGACAGTGGACTACAACTCGGCTTTTCACGGCGACTTTGATATGTGACTTCTTTTTTATTTCCGGCACTGTGCGATTTTGTGAACGTGAGCTTCCAAGTTTCTCCAACACGCTATGTCACTTGATCAGCTGCCTTTTGTTGATTATACCACGGTTTATTTGAACAAATAGTATGTTTTTCCTTTGCCTCCACTTGGTATTCGCTGAAATTCTTATATTTTCCCCTGCTTTTCCCATTGTCTTTCACAGAAGGCTGAGCTTAGAGCGATTTATATTGATTTGCATATTCAAAGAGGCATAATTCTGGGAGGAGTTGGCGTAGCATAAAACGCGTCCTGGGGGTTACTTTTCACGCTGATCGGATTTATGTAGCAAAGAGCGTGGAGTTGGAGTCGCACAGATTCCTGCATTTCGCTTTTATTACCGCCATGTTATAGTGCGAGTTCTGCATGGCATTATACATGAGGCCCCAGGTGATTTTCAACCTGTAAATTAGACCATCTCACAAAATGATTTTTTCATAACCTTTTTTCTAATTTTTATAGTAATTTACTTTGTGCTCCTTATGCAAAGTACTACAGTACTTGAGAATCACATGCTTCATTTTGCTTGAAGTTCCTGTAAAAGAAAGCGACAGGCAGACTTTAGAAGGAAGGAATACAAGCTTTTAAATTAAAGAAAGTAGTGAATAAACTGAGAAATGAGATGCTGAGGAGCTGTCCTGTTCATGGAGTGTATGAAAGAGAGGTGCCTTTTCAGAAAAAAATTAAAGAGAATGTGTTCAAACATTTAAATGTTTTCCTGTAATTTTATCTGATTCCTTTTCTGAGTATGGACAAGAGTGAGCTTGTGTTTAGTACAGTGGCTTACTTTTTAATTGGAAAAGAAGAGATAAATTAAATTTCCTTTCTGCTTAGTAAACAATAGGCTTTTAGCTTAAGAGCCAAATGTGTTGGTTTTAGATGTATCTTCTTTATAAGCATTTTATTAGATAATTTTAACAAGATTTTTCTTTCTTTAATGGCATGTACAGTATATTAGGGTGAATATTTTTGTGCATTTTTATTAGTATAAAATATTTTAAGAATATGGTATTTATTTTTGCATTTGTTGATGGTCACTGAATAAGAAATCTGTAGAATTTAATTTTGTTATAAAAAAAAAAAACAAAACAAAAAAAAAAACAGGTAACAGTCTATTCTGGAAGCTTCTGGAACTTGACAAATTGTAAGAGCATCAAGGTCCCATTTCTGCAAAAACAACCATGCATGATGGATATAAATTCACCACAGAAGAAATGTGCAAACTCCACAGACACGGACTGAAAAAGGATTCAAACAGAAGACCTTGGATCCATGAGGCAAAACACATACTGTATCATTGTTTCACTGTGCAGCCCCTTGATATTACACTATAATGACAGTTTTATAATAAAAGGATCAAGATACATTTAAGTACAGTAGACAAAAATGATTTGGAAAAGTATGTATAATCAAAAATGAAGGATGTGTCATTGTATCAAAAATAATTCTATTATTCAGTTAAAAGAAGAAATCATCAATGATACCAATTTATTAGACTGAGGATACTGATCAAACGATTGAGATTTGTTGACTTACTTACAGTTTATTTGAAACTAAGATCTATTCAGAAAAAAACGGAAGAGTCTATTTCAAAAATGTAACAAAACTTTGAATCAAGCAGCTTTTTGTTTTGCATCATAAACTAATAAAATAAGCCCTTTCTCTGTGTACCATCACAAGGTGCTTCACAACAAATCAAGAACACACTACCTGCAGACAAGAATATGACAGAAAACACTGATCCACATAAACTACTCCTTAAATTATTTATAACCTGGAAGAAACATTCTGCTATGTGCAAATGAGAAATACTTGTTAATTTTCCAATTCCTCATAAATCTATAGTGTTACATATTGTATTACAAAATGAATAAGTATGTTTGAATTACAGAGTTAATAAACCTAAGGAAAGAAATTGGTGCAATGCAGTAGGACTGGTCAGCTCAGCTGCTGTTTTCAAGCTGCAGTCAGTATACAGGTAGCTTTTTGAAAAGCAAATAGCTACTAAGACCTGTAAAATCTCTGGCACTGTATGAAGCCTTTGGGCAGATTTTTAACCTCTACATGCTGTATACAGTGGTTTACAAAGGACCTTTGATCAGTTCCCAGTTTTAATGAATATCAAATCTGACACTAATATTTATTCTCTATGATATACTGTAATTTTTCAAAGCACTTAAACTTAGAATTATTTTTTCAAAGTGATACTGTTCTATGCTAGAAAATATTCTTAAGAAGAAAAGGCAATATGCAGTTTTCTACCAATTTTATCCACATGCTATAATATTTTGAATAGAAAGATTGCAGCCCAAAAATCTTTAATTCTTTTTTGCATTTGATCCTCCCTAAAACAATGAGAAATGTTACAGAACACTAGAAACTACCATAAGATCTTCTGGTCAAGAAGGTAGTACAAGGTCCCTAGCCAGAGAAACTTAGACTAGTTTCCCATTTGCAAACAAGTCCATGGAATACCTGCAGGATATGCAGTGTTCTCTTTAGCCAGAAGGAGGAACATACACACTACCTTTTGGGATTAGTAGTGCCATAGTGTACTTTAAAGTATGCATCCAAGGGGCTGCTATAGAGACTTGTTCTATTAAAGGCAGCTGAGCTTCAGGGTCGCAAGAGTCACTGGAAGAATTTCAAGTTAGGTGAAGGTAATTCAAACAGAAAATGATAGCAGTTTAGATGGAATTGATTTTATAGAGTTAAATATTGCTTCTAGGCATACCATCACTGTGTCCCATAAAAGGGCAGCTGTGACACTGCTACACACATGCCTTCACATTTAAGTAAGAAATTAACCTGTATAATGCAGTCGTCAAAATTTCATATTTACAAATGGCAGGTGTTTTCTTAGCATTATCTTTACAAGATATCTAAAAAGATAGGTCAGGTCTAGATATGGAACATTAAAAGGAATATTTATACAGCAAATAATCCCAGTCCTTACAAATTGCCTTTTAAACCACTAACTTTGTGGGTTTGCCACCAATTCCCAAAATGCAGGATCACTGTAGTCTTTGAAATTATTAGTTGTATTTTGCTGGAAGAATCCTAATATTCACCTCATCACTAGAAGGAGGTCCTTCAATACCAGAACATCTCTGCCAATATACAACTACATTTCCCTATAGCGTTACTGCAGTCTGGATTTGACAAAATGAGTGGACATATGGCATCTCAAATGTGTTGAGAGATCTCCACTCATGATGCTTGACTCTATCCCTGTGTCTGTCACAACCTTGAGGACATACATTACTCTGGTCTCTTTGTAAAAATCTACTAACATACTATACTGACATACTGTAATATATCAAGGTCAACATGTTGCTACCACAGGTCTGATTCAGACCACATTTGATAAATGTTATATATATATATATATATATATATATATATTCCAATGTCTGTCTGCCATTCCTCACCATAAACAGGACATATTTAGATTGGGTTTTTTTCTATAATTGCTTTAACATTCCAGTTGATTTTGTGACCCCTCTCATCATGCTAAGTATCATAGTTCTCTTGTGGTACCAATTTATTTGTGTGAATCGAAAAGAGACACAGCGGGCCAAGGGAGGTGTGGAGCCCTCCTCACTCACGCACCAGCCTCAGATTGTACCTTACATCCGTTTAGCTAGTGAATGAGAGAACTACTTAGTGGATTTAGATTGGGTTTTTCTAGAATTTGCTTGAACATTCCAGTTGATTTTGCAACTTCTCTCATCACTCTAAGAACCATAGTTCACCTTACAGGAGTGATATATTTGTGCTAATCTGAGACAGAGGCTGCTGGCCGAGGGGAGGGGGAAGCATGAGCGTCAGGAGGCGAGGGAGGTACAAAAGGAAGAACAGGCAAAAACAAGTATAACAGTAATAGTAGTAATATAATAATACTCCCAGAGTAAAGCAAAAAGCCAACAAGAGGTAGGATAACCAGCAAGAGTCAGCTTGTATTTAAAGGGCCAAAAAGGATTTTTTATCAAGCAATGATTTATTAACAATATATCTGTATATATCAAAATACAAAGAAAAGCTCAAAAGAGCAACACAAAGAGTTGCCTAAAAAGCCATTCAAAGTCCAAATCACAGTCCAATAATCAGTATTTGTAATATGAAGCAAAAATGATCCAAAAAAAAAAAAAAACAACAACAAAGGCAGCAATACTTACAGAAACTCTTTAAGTAACAAGTCATTTCCATTCTCATTCCTAGGCCTTCTTGGCCCAAAGGCGGGGCCTAGAAGTAGTGATGCTGGGTTGGCATGCCTTTGGGGCTCCACCCACAAACAACAGTTATTTTAAGGACAGCACACTATTACAAGATCACATATATATAAAAATAAATAAAATAAAAAAATCAACAAAAATATTAGAAATAATCATTCAAAAAAAACAAAAACAACAAAACATAAAATGCACATAACTTCCACGAGATACATTAACAGTGAGGCTTGATTTTAGATTGTGCTTGAAGCCCTACCTTTTTATGCATACACTTTAATTTCACAAGGTCTTTATGATTTAATATATATATTTGTGTGTTAAACACTGAAACTGACTCCTCTATTACGTTGATCAATAAACACTTATAGAAACTGAGTTAATTATTCTATACTATAAATGGAAGATAAGAGTATTTCATTGTATCCCATTGTTATTTACCTCATTATACTATGCTATTTTGTGTCACTTTGTATTGTATATAGTAGCACTTATGTGTTTTATAAAGTATTGTGATTATTTTGTTAAAAGTGAAGCATACAATAGATACCATAAAAGAACATTTTAAATAATTGCTAGGGGCACATTCATGGCAAAGAACAGAAAGGGTCAGGCAGGTTACATACGAAAAGTGCAATCAACACCATCAAATGAGGAGTATCTCATATACCAACAGTATAAGTTGACAGGAAATCAAAAGGTAATTTCACAGAGTTCACCTCTTCAAAGAACAGGGGATTTTACTCCATGCTATTGTACTAGCATGCTAAATAGCAAAATGAAAACCAAATGGGGTAACTGAAAGCCTTTGCTATTGGCAGATGCGCAAGATACTCAACTGCTGTGAGCATCTGTTCCTTAAAATAAAACAGAGTTCAGTGATATAGTAGCTGAAGACTGGTTACTAAGGGATTTTGTAGTTTATGTATTGGGGCCCAGGTGAACTTATTTTTCAAGTACAAACATCACTGAGAGAGCGAAAGAGAATGGTAATTTGAGATGGATACCTGGACTGAGCCCAGTCTGTCTAATTTCCGTAAGCAAGGTAACCATTCTGAAAATTATGGTACCATTAATATTACTAGCAAAAGGGTTTATAAATGTAGTTTGTCCAACGAAATTCTTTTTGCATGTGCTAATCAATATTATAATCTCATCTAGATAACTATTTGGAAATTAACTTGCCCCAGTGCCAACAGAGTACATAAAACATTCTTCATAAAAGGAAAGGAAAAGGCAACCCAATACACTAAGCAGCAAGGGCTGGACTACCCAGTCTGTTACACTGTAAAAACTAGTGCAGGGCCTGATTTCCTGATGGGAATTAAATCTTTTCATTAACAACATCAGCTCACTGCCCACTTTCTCTTCCTCAACTGATAGTCTGCAATGTTCTTGAACACAAAGTCAAAAATTCAAAGATACTAGATAAAACGTAGACAATGTCAAGTATGACAACTATTTGAAAGATCAGCAGAAGATGTAATGGAATACAGGGCTCAAAATAAATTAGATGTGACAAACTACCTCTTACAGAACTCATCACTGACTATGCTGAACAAATTAATTCATTGTATTATTCTTTGGTAGAATACTCACAGCATATTATTTGAATTTCTTTTCTGTAAACCTCTAGTTAATTTCACTCATTTCTCTAACCTTTTCTTTTGATGAAAATGTTTTATCCAAACAAAAAAAAAACTTTTTCTAGAATAAAAGCTACAGTAATCTGGAGTCTAGGCTTCCACCACTCAGAAAAAGGCAGTACCAATCATGGATGGGACATATGTTAAATTTCCAAAAGTACTTTCTCATCTCTCTTGTAATGAGCAAATTTACTCACTGTAATCAGTCAAATTCAAACATGAATTCAAAATAACTGAAGGAAATATATGCAAACTCTGTAGCCAGGCCTGGATTTGAACCCATGACTTCTCAACTCCGATGTAGCAATACTGCCAAACATGTCAGTTGTATTTTATATAAACTTAGTTTCAATGTCTCTCATCATTGGGAAGAAGCCTTTCCTTTTTGGGCTGCAGAGTGAAGCAGTGATGACTGCCACTGTCTCACAGTTACAAGAGCATGAGTTCCAATACTGTCTCAAACAGACTGTGTAAAGCTTGTACATTCACTCTGTATCTTGGTAAGCCAACTGCAGATTCATTCCAAATCTAAACATACACATGTTACATAGACTGGTGTATTGAAGTAAGCCCTAAGGGAGTTAGTGTGACTAAGTGTGCTTTGTGGTAACTAACATCTCCTTCACAGTTGTTTTTTTTACCATGCAACTGATAAGAGCAGACTGGTGGGATACAGATAGTGGTGGAATATGCACCCAGAGATATTAAATATACTTTTCAGAATACTGTATGTGGCATATATTTAAAATATGCTACCTATTTAGGCAGCATGGTGGTACAATAATTAGTACTATGACCTTACTTATTTAGTGTCCTGGGTTAGAATTCTGTGCCTGTTTGTTGTGTGTGTGGAGTTGTTTATTCTTCTCTGGGTACACAACTTTTCTCCCAACACCCTTAGATATGCTGCTCACGCCGAGGTTCTAAACTGGCCTCAGTGTGAGCAAACGTAGGTTGGTCTATTAAAGGGCTTTGCAATGCAGTACTACAAGGATAAGTTCTGGCCCCTCCCACGACCCTGAACTGGATCAAGTGGGTTTAAGAGTGACAATGTTTCAGATCGTAATTTCAGCATGCCCTACCTTTTTGACTTCTAAAAGAGACATTGTGGCACTAAAGAAAATGATTATGAATGATACATGAGAAGAGTTGTGCATTGTGTGGAAATTAATTTGCACATAAACAAAACAGGGAAAGGACCAAATATTGGGATGATTAGCTAGATATGGCCTCACAATAAAGAAGAGGAGGAGTCTGGCCAAGACATGGAACTGGTGTGAAAGTATTAAATTGTGCAACCAAGAGAAACAGTTAACTGGGTTTGGGCATGATATTTAAATGTACAGTCATATTTAAATGTACAGAATGACTGACTAAACAGGAAACCTTCCAAAAGAAGTAAAAAAATATACACTGTATGGCTAGATATAGTAGTGGATGAACGAATCAGCTGTTACAAAATGTTCCACTTGGTTCTATATGAGGGCGCACTGCCTTCTCATACAAACACTTCAAACTACAGTATAGTTAGCCACGTGGTGGTCATGAGGTTGAAACAGTAGGAGGGATACCAGAAAGCCACCATTTCTAACCATACTTGTGATTTTAGGGAAGGCTCTCCTAAGAGCTAACCACTGGAATAGGCACCTCAATCGAGTTTTTCATGTAGATTGCTTTGTGTGCTCAGTTTAGTTACGTTCACTGTTACATGTTTATTTGTCCATCCACTCATTCATGTCAGGGAAGACGCTGGGCCCTTCCTAACTGCAACCAACAAACCAATCTTAAACACACGCACCAACAAGGCTAATTTGAGTTGCAACTTTAAACTCATGAGGAAGACATACAAATATCACACGAACAACACGTGGAACGCACGACATGCGTAGCAAATCAACTGCACTAACCTCTGCGCCATCGCGATCTTACTAAATAACGATCAGGTCACATACAGTTCACTTCCTAGCACAATAGCTTCCAACATTGGGACAAATGCCCCTGTGCAATTACTTTTATTCATCTGGGTCGCTTTTTTTGAACGACTAAAGTGTTATCGACCAAGGTTAACGTCCCTTTCATGTCGACTATGAAAGAAAGAGGATTAATACAGGCATGGGATAATCTAGCAGTGCTGACTAACTCCTCTTACAAGCCACGCCTAATCATTCATTAGTGCCGATAAGCAAAAGCAAAGAAGAATTGTTTCCGCGAACACTTACCTGACAATGTCGATCTCAAAATCGTTCTCAGAGATGAGCTTCCAGGACCCAGCGAGAAATTCCTTACACCAAGTGTAAGCCCGGCTCCTGGTTTCTTGTCCACCTCTTCTGAACGTCCGTCCAAGTGGGACTCTGCCCTCAGGAGTCTACATCCGTAAGGGCAGTCGCTCGAGAAATAATGCCCGTTGCCTGCTCACTTTCACTTAGCCCCGCCTGCATTATTAGTTATCTTTATTAAAAAAAGATATAAGGAAAATGAATGCAGTAATTGGCTAATTGTGCACAAAAGAGCCAAACACCTTTTCAAATGCCCCTTCGAAACTAATTAAAACCACACACATGGATTTGTACAATGAACACTATTCAACATTGATTGTGATGCCTACAAATTATATTACCATTTGCCAAACTACATTTTTAAGAAATGCCCAAGGCACCTCTGAATAGCTACCTTTGACACCGATATGTTCTGCTCGCTCACTGAGAACCGCTTCCTTTAACCTGCGCTCAATTTTCACCGTCTGACATGTAGTGGTTTCATTTTAAATTCCAGACACTGTAAGGAAAAGGCAGAAAGATAGACACGCAATCTAACCAATCCCACCTGACTACGATGTTACATGTTCAGCAAAGACTTCCAATCGTTGACTAACATCCATAGTTTTTTTTTTTTTTTGACGTAAGGGGTGGGGCCATGACGTCGGGAACAAGCTGCCTATAGAATCAATGTAAGATAAAGTAAAAAAAATGTATACGAGATAACGCAGTGCCAAGTTCCAACACAGTCAAGTCCAGGTCAAAGTTCGTGGTGATTTAAGCATACATGGAGGTCAACACTTGACTGGTACCTTTTGTTAAAAATAACACTTCCCGTGGACAATGTTTAATCCTAAATGGCTCCGTGGTACAAAGGTTTGCGCTTACTCGCAGCTCAAGTGATCTGGAGTCTTCCAAAGTTTTCAAGTTCGCCCTGAATTTTCTTCTGAAATTCTCGAAGATTTTCATGTTCGGTTGACTGGTGACCT
Organism: Polypterus senegalus; assembly: GCF_016835505.1. Taxonomy (NCBI): domain Eukaryota; kingdom Metazoa; phylum Chordata; class Cladistia; order Polypteriformes; family Polypteridae; genus Polypterus; species Polypterus senegalus. The sequence goes on from NW_024378518.1 coordinate 16,370, forward strand.
TAAGTTGCAGGACTTTTGCGTGAGTTTATTCAGTTATGAACTCTTCCATTCAGGAGTTGTTGAGGATGTTAGGGGTGGGACACCAGCACAAACATGCTTGATTATTATTTAGCATCAAAATGAAAAAGTTAATAGGGATTTCATTCTCAAACCTCTATAAAGTATAATTATGACTCTTAACATTTTATGTAGCCTCTATGCATGATATACAGAATCTCACTTATTTTTTGTATAATAATTATGCATTATTTTTCATACCTAATTTAGATTTTTTTTTTTTTTTTGCTTGTAACTATTTTTTGACATCTTGTAAAGCACTTTGAGCTACATCATTTGTATGAAAATGAGCTATGAAATAAATTTATCGATGGTGGTCATATTTTAATCAGATTAGTTTAATTTCACATGAGGGGCTAATGTATTTTTTGCATTAGGACCCATCAGATTCTAGTTATACCACTGATCAGCAGTCTAATACTGAGAAACATGGTGGTTACTGCTGGGGTGAATCTTGGCTATGTCACATTCTGTGTGGAATCTGCACATTCTTCCTGTGACTTCTTTGAGTTTTCCCTCTCACATTGCACATTGGCCTTTATGGGTGAGTGTCCCATAATTTTTGCTACAATACGTTGGTTCTTGCTTTGTGCCAAATTCTGTCAATATAGGTTGCAGGCCCTCATAACCCTCGTGTGTATAAAAGAGATGGATAACTGTTAGCCTATTTATATATCCTTGATTTCAGAGATATGAAAAGTTAGTGTGACTATCACTTTACTTGCTTCTATGAAATTGATTTAACCTGTGATAAGAAACCTAGCAAAGCTGTATTTTTTACATTTTTGATTTGTTGGGATAATTTTATTAAATGAATATAAACCAATACAAAGTAATGTCAATCAATATTAAACATCATAAGATTAGAATGTTCACCCCATGGTGACCACAACTCCCCAAGTTCCAATGCCCTGCCCATGCATGACCAACAATTACTTATTATAATAATGAAAAAAATTATATGTAGAAGACCCACAGTACAATAATAGTAATAACCACACAAACAAACACAAACATGTGTAAAAAAGAGAATAAAGCACATACAAGAATACAACAATGTAAACCAGTGTGTTAAAAATACACTAAAAATCCATTAGAGTAAAAATAAAACATACACACAAAAATGAACAACTTGAACTGTCATTCAGAGAAAGAAAAAATATTTTTCCCGTTTAAGATAATAGAAGACCCCAGTTTTCCATTAAGTTCTGAAAGGTGAATTATGATACTTCCAATTAAGTAAAATGGGCCGCCGTGAAAAAAATGGAGTTTAGAGTATCACAATAAATTTTTGATTAGGTAATACTATCCTGTCTGGTGTTACTCTAAATACAATTATCAAGGTAGTGATTTTAGACCCAGCACTATCCAAAAGAAACACAGACATTTTAAGCCTAAGTACAGAGCACTCCTTAAATGTATGGCTGTTTTTCTGGATATTCCATTCTACAATCTTGCTTGCAATTTAAATGATATTTTAAGCATCACAAAAGTTTAATGTAAAAAAAATAAAGTTTTAATAAACTCTAGGTTAAGTGTGGAATAGTGGTTAAGTCTTTGGGCTTCAAAATCTGAGGTTGTGGGTTCAAATCCTGCTACTGGTACTGACACTACAAAAATCTAATTATGCAGATCCAGATCATCTGGATGACTTTCATTTTGCAGGGACAATTCCAGTTCGGAAGACGATTCTTCATGTCATCAGTTCACACACTTCTTGATGGTCTGGATTTTCGGGTGATTTTCTATGCAATAAACTTAAGTTATAGCGTAATGAAAATTGCACAATTAGATCTGGACCACCCTATCTTGACTATGTGCATGTCCTCCGCTGTAAAAGCAAAAGAAATTTAACCAGTTGTAGCTCAAATGTTTTAAGTTGCCTTGGATAAAGATGTCAGCCAAATAAGTAAATGTAAGTCAATATTTTTTTTTTATTTTAATGATTTCTTTAAGCTCATGTGAATGTTATCTAGACCAGGGTTCCCAATGTAATCCCCCAAGACCCTCAAACTGTCCAGGTTGTTGCTTGTTCCCAGCCCACCTGTACCAGGGAATCAATAACAATGATCCTTGGGTGCACAATTTGGGACAAGTATTTTTGACCCATATAAAACACATTTGGGGACTATATGGGTTTTCTACGTTGGGTGCCAGTTCATCTCAGGGTGTACTAAGACAAATACCCAAACAAGCAATTTATGGTTCTCAGTCACTCTCAACATTCGTGTCATTTGAATGTAGGAGGAAATTCCATGCATACATGGAAAAACAGTACAAATTCCACAAATTAAATCACCTGTAAAGATGAGAGTATTATTATTTCTGCTTCGCTTTGTTAGCAGACAAAAACTTATGCTAACCTCCTGAACCACACTGCAGGTTCTTTTATGTCAAACTCAAGCTTAATATTGTGGTTGAAAACAAAGCCAAACCTGAGTTCATTCCTAATCCTCTTTCTAACACAAACATTGGAAAGAATGGTGTCTAATTAATTAACGTATAGCATACACAAGTGAGCCTATGGATTAAAATAAAGATTGTTCAAACCTCTATATAATGCCAGATCGCTGCACAGGGTCTTCATAGCACCCTCAGCTTTGTAACTGGTGTAATTTGAAGAAGAATACAAGGAGTAGCTGACGCACAATATTGAGCACGACGTGCGTTTTGCACTCATGACTTCCCGTTCAAAGGCAAGGGCATCACACAGAAGGAGCAGTTTCTGCAGATTAAGGAACAATATTGAACTTGACGGCATTACTACTGAAAGGTTGAGAACTTGATCACCAAACAGACTTTTACAGTATCGTGTTCATATTTAACGTTGCTGTAATAACCACAAAAATAGAGCTGAATGGATGCCGCGGACGTGAAGAACTCTTTATTGTCGCCTGGGGACGTTGAGTTTCTGATTGGACAGTTTCTTGGAGGCCCGCCCTATATCGTAGGTGGGCCTATGGGAGGTCACGGGCAAGTTTTCTGTCAGCAGCTTTTCTATCCTGATACGGGCTGCTGAAGAGCGGCAATTTACAACAACGGTAAGGGATGTGTCTTGGGGTACTGTAAACTAAACGTTTAAAATGGAATTTTATCATCACTACTATTTAAAAAGAATCTAAAAAAGAGTTTAAGTAAAGCATGTAGTTTTAAACAGAAAAATATCCAAGGTTGCATATTTTTATAGGATTTCTTTATAAAACATAACGAGGTTTCCAAGAGTTTACTGTTGTCTTCAGCTGTTCAGTGGCTGGTTTTTAATGCCATGAAACGAAATAACTGGTGTAGTTTTGTGGAGTTATTTATGCTCTAAAAGCCGGTAGCTGGGAGTCTTGGCCAAAATGAGTATGCAAAATTGTATGTAGATGTCCAAATATTTTGACATCAAGAAAGAAATAGAATTGTGCAGGGATCAAAACTGTATTTTCCAAGGTGATGCATTTGTGAAAATCAAAGTATTTCACGATTGACCGCGGTCTAAATTTTGGCCAGTCACTCTGTGGAAGATAGCGGATTCTTGCCACAGATATACTTGTTAGATTCAGTGGTACTCAAACATGTGATTACAGGTACGTGTTGGCACGTCGCAGGTGATGTTGTGGCGTAAGGTTGTCGCTATTTCTTAACTGGATTCCGCCATCCTCCAATAGAATGAGTAGATTTGATAAATGGAAGAAACATGACGCAAAATACAGTGACGTGCACAGACCCTTTAGTGAGCAGTGGCTCAGAAGAAGACAGGGCACTATACCGGGCTGGACTTGTTACATTTAATCTTGGACACAAATTAGTGCACACTTTTATTCCTGTGTAATTTCATGAGAAACTTTATTATAACTTTAGGGACATTATAATATTCATAACCTTGGCAACATTTTTCAATGATTGCTGATTATGTTAGGGGGTGTCTGACAAAGCATTATTCCCCCCACATTGTTCTTTCTCTACTACTCATATACTTTATTTTCCTAATATAACACATTTTAACAAAAGGGCAAATAAAAAAATTTTCCCTCTAATGACATAAAATTCCAAATAGATTTTAACAGGAAGAGTTCACATCATACTATATCAAAGCAAAGATATTTTTTCTAAATAAGATGCCTATTATGGGTCATATATAAGGAAACCAATAGAAATGATTGCCTAACACAGTATATCAACTATTGCTTGTATGCATTAGACTTTCAACAAAGGAATGTAAAATTATTGTGATCCATCCATTATCCAACCCACTATATCCAGACACAGGGTCGGCGGGGTCTGCTGGAGCCAATCCCAGCCAACACAGGGCGCAAGGCAGGAAACAAACCCCGGACGGGGTGCCAGCCCACTGCAGGGCTATTGTGATCCAGAAACTTGAAATATAACACATTGATTTTATATAAACTATACAGTATGTTCTACGTCTCCTCAGTAGCAAAACAAAGCACAAATAATAATACCTTTTTCTTGTTAGGTATTGTCAGCTTTGGGGTTTTACGGAAAATTTTCCTTTGGGTCACATGTTTTGCTAGAGTATAGTGATTTTATCTTTGTTAATTGTTATGTCTGTCTTTGCAGAATCAAAGGATCATGGAGTTGTTCTTCTCCACATACATAACCAAACTGAGCTTGGATAAAACATTTTTTGGTAGTTGTTATTAATACAGACAGTTTGGCATAGATTTCCACCAATTGAAACAGTTGAAAACACCACATTAGCATCTTTATTTGAATATACTCACCATTTCTTGGGTACTTTTCTTTGGGCAGGCTTATAAAGATTTAAATATTCTCATCTGTGTCAGTAAACCCAACCATGCTGCAGTGCAAATAGTACTGCCAGGATCTGGCCCCATTTTTCTCTCAAAACAAGCAGGGATACATGCAGACAAGGAGAGGCACTGTGTGATTTTATTATTCTTTGCTTGTTTGAAGCATGCTTGAATTGAAAATGCTTTGAGCTGTGAAAAACAGTAATTTTTTTAATTCTCAAACATTTTTGCAAAGTTAAGAGTGACCAAAAACTATAACATACCAGAAACTATAACACACTTGCCAGAATTGGTGGTATTATAAGCAACGCTATCTTCCACATTATAACATAGTACAAGTCAACACAAACATTTAGCACAGTTTTTTGAAAAATTCTAAATTATCATTATATACTGTATTTTATTTCCATATGGGATAGTATAGAGCACTTTACCTAACTTTAATAAGGACATTGCTTCTCACTTATTTTTCCCAGTTTCTTAAAGTGTAAAGGAGCTTGTGCACTTGTGATCATGAACAATCAATTTGGTCATCGGCACTTGGGCCAGTAATGGAAGGGGGCATTGGCCTGAGCCACTGTAGCCACCATTATACTCAGTCAGTTAAAATTAGAAATAACCTAAGCTCCATACTCACATTCTCCTTGATATAGTTTGAATAGTTTTGTAAACACTGAATGCATTTACAGTAATCAACAGTATTTTACAGTGTTGTTCATTAAAGTTATTCCAAAATTTGCTAAGTGTAGTGAGTGTAGTGATTGCAGTGATTAATGTACCCATTACCAGGCAATGTAAATTATGCTTTTCCTGACTCCCAAATGAACCAGTCCAAAGCATTTTACCTGTTGTGTTGAAATATTGTTTTTATTGAGGGGTCTTAGAATCTACCATGTGATTTTGTTGCCTGAAAGTTTTGCTGTGTAGAGGAACACACCTTAAAGGGCCCAAAATGTTGTGGTTACTGATTAAATTTCAGCATTTGTGATCATTAAATGAGAAGCTCATATTCAAATATTCTATGTGCCATTTAATGTGTTGCTTTTAGTTGGATTTTTAGATTTATTTTGTTTTGTATGATTCTTACTTTGTATACAAAATGCAGTCACAAATGTACTAAATTAAAGATGAAGTGCAAACACTTATTGACAGTGTTCAAATCAACCAGGAAACTTAAGGGAGAAGTAAAGTGTTGCATATAGGTTAAGCAGAAACTTTAAAAGAAATTATAATAAATAGTGCAGAGTAAAAGTGCTCAAGTTTTCCTATTTTTTTATGTGGGCAAATATTTGAAAATAGGTCTCAATTTAGGAAAGGATGTTCCATACTAGATAAATCAAAAGAAAATTGGCAACATGGCAATTTGGAGGTTTACATATACACCCTTTGTCCATATTTTCAAAATCTTACCATTATAATGTGTTTTAATGGACTTGGAATGATATTTTGTGCAAAATGGTTTCAATTTTAATAATTGTAATTGTTATTACTTTTTAATTTAACTAACTGTCGCCAGGAGTAGAATGAATGTCACAAAGTGGCAACGTGCCTTTCTTTTAGGAACACATTAGGCTAATGGAAGCAAAGAAAAATACTGCTGTAGCCATTTGGTGCCACTTATGAAATCTATTTTATAGATCAGTATTTCCTAGAGAACAGGTGCCAAGGTAGGAGCCAAACCTATATAACACTTGGGGTCAAACATTCTATTTCAAAAGATTATAAAGCAAAGCTATCTTTTAAAAGGGGTTTGAGGCAGTACGGGACCTTGTGCAAATTTGTGAAGAAAATATGTTGTGGCAATATGGGAACAGACTGTGTTAGATAATACAATGTCTTTAGAATTGTAGTATAGCAGCAATTTAAAGAAAAATAAGATAGACATGATTTCCTATCTTGCAATCAAATCATGTTTAATTAACCGCAGATTTTAAATGTAAGCATATCTAAATATATATCACAGACTTTTCGCTGGTTCATGGATTTCTGCAGACAATGGGTCTTTTAATGTATGCTACATGCTTCTTCAGTTGGTTTGCCCAGTTGATTTCATAAAAGAGACGCTATTGGCAGATGGCTGAGAAGCTACCCAATCAAGACCGACATATATTAAATAAAACTCCTCAATGATATACGATTTGCTTCCTGCAGTGCTTGATTGTTTGCTTTTCTCTGTCTCTTCCTCTCTCTGACTTTCTCTGCCTGACAGAGCTGGGTGTGAGCAGAGGGGCTGTTGCACAGAGGCTGTTTGCCTAGTGGATACTGGACGCTCCTTTAAAAATGTCGCTTTATGTGGTGCTTCCAGCATACTTAAAAGCCAAAAGTATGTATTGATTTTTTGATTGTTTGCTTTTCTCTCGCTCTCTCTTTGTCTCTCTGACATTCTCTCTCCTGACACGCATTCTTTGAAGAGGAGGATATATTTGCATTCTTTTAATTGTGAGAAGAACTGCCATCTCTGTCTTGTCATGGAGCACAGTTAAACTTTTCACTAAAGGGTGTTATTTCATAACTAGAGGGCTCTAATAATGGTAACAGTGTGAGAGAGTTTATAAGGGCTTAAAATATATAAAAATAACTATATAAACATATGGTTTCTACTTCATGGATTTTCATCTATCGTGGGGTTCTAGAACGTAACCCCAGATCGAGAGGATTACTATATATATATATATTTTTTTTTTCTTGCAGAAATGCCATCAAATGTGGAGATTAAAGCCAAGGTTCATGACATAGAACAATTAGTGCAAAATGCAAAAGAGCTTAGCCAGTCTGAAGGAAGTTTAATTCTTCAAGAAGATGTATTTTTAATGTTCAACATGGTCGCCTCAAACTTAGAAACTTCATGGTAAGCAGTATTCTTTCCTCTTTTAATTGTATTTTACTAAGTGTATTCTGTAGCAATATTTTTGTTTACAAATATTAACAAAAATCTTAAATGAATAGTAAATTATTTTATTGGCAATGTACATTTTAGAACAATAGCAGTGGGTATCTTTTATGTTAATAAAATAATAGAATTGCTCATAACATTAAATATACAGTCACTTTGTACAGAGCTCATTCTTCCTTTAAGTATGTGAATTAGTGAAAAGTCACATTTGTAAATGTGCTACATATCATTATTGCATCTTTTAATTAATAATTTATAGTCAGAATTTTAATAGGTGTGTTTTTAAAGCTACGATTTGGGCAACCAACTATTTCTCCTATCTTTCCCGCTTTGCACTTGTCCCAACCAGGTGGTTCTGTGGTGGGTGCAGCAACAAGCTATCAGTGCATGCTCCCAACCCCTCTCTTTCTTTTGTAAATATTTATATACAGTACACACCATTGTCAGAATGATACAGAAAGATCAAAACATGCAAAATGGTAATATTTATTAAGCTAAAACATACACAGGGAGGGATTAACAGGGCAGAATACAAAGAACAAAAGAAAAGACAAAGCCGTAAACATGCTCCCTTTTAACTATTAATAAATAAGACTGGACCTATCATTATTAAAAGTACCATTAAACACCTCTTGTGTCAGCTGTGGTTAGTCATTTTTTCTTCTACTAATAAGCGTTTTTTTTCTATAGCCCTCGTGACTCTAAGCTGAAATACACTACTCAAGTGAGGTAGTTTTAAACCTATTCTTGAGGTTACATCTCTGTGTCAAAGGTGGCCATTTGTTTGCTACTTAGTATTCATACTAGAAACTCTCCATTGTAAGTTTCTGGATTTCTGACATCAGGAGTCTCTACCAGTATTTGGGCTGCCTGCTTTAAAGGGCAACACAGTTCCACTTTTTCTCTTTGGTCACCATAAGCTGTCATCTAATGGATGGAAGGTTTTTAATTGGCCTCCTTACAGACCTCATCTTTAAAAGGACAACATGGCCCCATCTTTCACAAACTGGCACAGTGTTGCTCTCTTTTCTAGTAAATAGTGTGCCAAACTTTCAACCCTCTATTGCCCAATCCTCATCCTTGTTCTTAGTAAGTCAGGTCCCTGGTGCCAGATGGGTGACATACTGTATTGTAGCATTCTGAAGGAATAATACATGTTTCCTCCTTGGTCACAGCTATGACTATTGGGTACCAGTGCCTCCTCTATCCAGTACTTTTAAGAGCTCTGTGTCCCTTAGTAGTCTCCTTCATTACAGTGGTATGTCAACATAAAGGTTATTTTAGGTCCTTTTACTTCAGCTAGTTTTTATTTTATACTAATTTCACCTTTCAGTTCAGTTTTAGTTTAATTTTAGTGAAGCTTTCTATATTTCTTTTTAGTTGATGTTATTGGTGACATACCTCAGTTAACTTCTATTTTGAATGTAGTTTTCATTTTAGTTTAAACAATGGATGTTTATTGAATATTAAGAAATGCATGCTGTGCCTTCATTGCACTAGTATTATAGAAGCAACAGATGTAAACCATAAAATACAGTGGGTCCCTTTTTGCCCCAGCCTCTGTACAATCATCTTTTGAATTTTTTTGTAATCATATCTCACTGCATTGCAGCAGCTCCATCTCCTCAAAAAGCTGGCTGTTGAAAAGATAACAGCTTTCTGAAGGTATGAAGCAAAGTTTGTTGACCATCTTTGCCTGTTGTTTCTGGTCTTGATAGCTCTGATTTTAATTTTCATCAGTGTGTCATATTCTCAACCTCCTTTTAGAAATCTTTGTGAAAGGAGTTTAGTTGTGTTTCTTGAATCAATCAGATTCTTTCTCCATTCTCTGAGCTATGTGACCTGTCTGTCTAATCTTTACATATTCTTCATAGTTTGCTGACAACTTTTACACTCATTAGGCAACTTAACCACACATGTGTTGGTAATAGTGAAAAAGGAAAACAGTGAACAGTAGCAATATTCACTCTGTGGTCTAGGTTAAGTATGAGCAAAGATTTTTCTTTTGAACAAACATTTTCAATTACATTATCCTGTGAGCACTACGTGCTTTTATGCAGTATAATTATCTCTTCATATATAAAAATTTGTAGTTTTATGCATTACAAAACACACTTGAAAATGTATTTAGATAGGTAGGTAATTATTATTGGCATTTTATATAAACATTAGGAAACAAAAGCGATTAATTAATAGTGAACAGATACACTATATTTTGTCCATGACTTAGCTAAAAGAGAAATACTGTAACACTGATCAAACAATTTAGCTACTTTCTTAAAAGCTTCAACGGAAACAAGAGTAAAAAAATGTTTAGGCTTAAAGTATAAACGAAATGTTATCCATCATGAATCCAGTGAGCCCCACAATTCATGTTAACTAACACTTTTAATGTAAGAGTGTGTATAGTGTTGCACATTTACAGAAAATAGCATTCTATTATGTTCCAAGCCAGTTACACTCACTCACAGTTTATTAATAAAAAGGGTGATTTTTAGAATATATAGTTGTTCAGATTTGTCATCTTGGTGGTGAATTCACAAGTCAATCAGCCAAATCAATGGAAGTCACCCAACTTAATATCTCTGATTTGTTTCCACACTTGCATCTCCTAATTTGAAGAAGTCCCTAACCTCTGAACTAAATTCAAGCTGTTGGCCCAGACAATAAACTGTAGAGGTGGCAGTTCAAGATGAGAGTCAATCTGCAAAAATCAAGATTTTAGGAAACATTCCACCAATCCCTCTTCAAATTTGCTTCCATACTTACTGAAAAATAATGCCATTGTACACACAACTAATGTGCCAGAAATATTTTGATACAATTTTAGAAAGCATGTGGAATATGGCTTTGGGAGCTTATCCGCCAATACCCCCAAGCCCAGATGGAGCCTCCAACCAGCAGGGCATCATGGATTTTGGAGTTTTAATTCACAGCCCTGTTGGATCCCTGGGGCCGCCAGAGGGACGCTGCAGGGAGGCTCAAGGACTTGTATTTTCCGTATAGCCTGGAAGCGTCCCAGTCACGGGACAGAAAAAGCGACTTCTGTGCTGAAGAAAAGAAGGATTTTCCCCGACCTGGAAGTGTTACAAAGTCACATGGACTGGAGGGACAAAACACTTCCAGGTCAAAGAGTTTAAAAGGTTTTGGGAGATCCCAGCAGTGAGCCAAGTTGGAGGAAGGGTGACTGAGCTGCTGGTAGTGTGGAGGAATTGAGTATTATTGTGATTACTAGTGTTCCCAAACCCACGTTGGGTGTTAAAGTTGTCTGTGAAGGGGCTCCCTGTTTAAACTCGCTCCCAGTCGTGAACTGGGCCCTTCCGACACCCAATATGATTTTTATAAGGTAAACAAAATTACAAAGATAACCCTTGGACATTAATCTCGAGGGGCCTACTCGGAATCACTGTCCAAATAGTAATATGTGGTGGTGTAGGATCATTTCGTTTTGTCCGTCACAGTCCGCTCTGCTTTCACGACGCTATCAGCTTCTCTCATGATGCCTCTCAACCTTTCTCCAATCTAAGGTTGCTTTGTGGCAATCAAAGAGTAAGGCAATATACGAGACAATGGTTGCATAAAGGGGACACATAGGTATCCAGGCTCTTTAAAGCATAAATAGGGATCACTTCACTGACATGTGAGCAAGCCACGGTACAACTGTGAGACTGCAGCACTTTCTGCTACAGCGCTAACAGTAATAATTTCCGAACGTGCTGTTCCGTTGTCATTCATTTTACCCACTGTCTTTCTTTCATTCATATGTTCGTAGAGCACGCATTACCTTTTATCTTCAGCAATCTCATTCTCTAACCAGGCCTCAGGAGCTAACAGCGTGCTTTACTGTCCACCACCCCTTTTGTTATTCTGGCACATCCATGAGTAACAACAATGTACTAAACTGGAAGGTGGTCTCGCATGCGTGCGAATTCCGGATGGACAAACAAAGACCAAGATCTAAATGAAGATCTCTTTTATTTAATTTAAAGCACAACAATTTGTTTAGTTTGAATGTCTGTGTTTTGAGGTGTGACTGGCGTACTACAGTCTTCAGTAGTATAAGCCTGGAGAATTCTTGATGCAATGCCTATGTTATAGCTGTCTCTTTACTGCCATCTAGTGCTTCTTCTTCTAATTCATTCGCGGACAAACAAAGATCAAGATCCAAATGAAGATTATATATAGAGATTGTTATTATTGTAATTATTAGTTGAGTATAGTGGAGGTGGAGGTGCTTTGTGCATGTTATTGCACAAATAAAATAATTATTTGGACTTTTTATCTGGTGTCTGGCGTCTGGTCTGAGGGTTCAGGGGCGACAAGCCCCCCTATCTGTCACAGCCATAAATAGGTAAATGTGCAACAGTGGACCAACTATTTTAGCTATTTTAGCTAAAGACTGACAATTTCATGCATCTAGTATTAACAGTTCAAAAGTTTTAACTTCTGGAATATTGTAATTTTTTTAGTAACACTCAATTGTTATTTAAATTCGGCCCACACCCAAATTTGAAGGCCCCCATATCTCTATGACACTAATGAACATGCAAGCCTAAAATTTGGCACGCATTACTATGTTTCAAAAACCAAAGATACTTGAAACTAAATAACAACAAAACTGTGCGAAAACATTCATGATGGTGGGAATAAGAAGTAGTGATTTACCCCAATGTGAGTTTAATATGAGGTTTTGGATTTTCCCGTTTTATTTGTGTGCTACTACAAAATCTTTTATGCATATGCACACATTTCAGAGTAAATATTGAACAGTAGGCTACTGGCAACTGGCTTATTTAAGAAAAAGACATTTTCATCCATCCATTATCCAACCCGCATTTAAACTCATTTTCATTCTAGTTTTTGAGTATGGGGGTTTAATTTTAGTTTAGTTTTTGTTTTTTTAAGCTTTTAGTTTAAAGTTTTTATTAACTGTTAAATCATTGATCCACATCCATTCTCACTGAGTTTTCTACTATGTTTTGGGCTTTGTTCTTTTTTTCCCCTTTGGAAGTCTATCACAATGTGAAGAAGACAAACATTTATTCAGTAGTATTTTTTTTTTTATTATACAGTCTATTGTCTCTTTTATGATAACATTTGCTCTCCCTTTTGTGAACATGATTTATCTAACTGTCAGGAAAGTTAAACAATGGATAAGATAGGTGTCCATCCGGTCATCTTCTATGCATGCTTTGTCCAACCTAGATTAAAGTGACTAGACCGTATTCCAGTAACATAAGGTATCAGGCAGGAATCAACACTGGATATTGCACCGGTCCATTTCAGCCTACAATAACACAACATGATTTGCAATATCAGTCCTCATGTTTGATTTTACTTTAAAGTGCTACATAATACCAGTCACTCTTGGTGAGGTTAATTTTGAAAAATGGTAGATGAGAGAGCGCTTGTAGCCATATTCCATTTTTTTTTTGGTAAAATCAGTTCTTTAGTGCATCAATTTACTACAAGTATATCTAATTACAGTATGAAATGCAGCATTGCAGTTTTTAGCATTTTGGTATGACAGCAAATGTTCAAAAACCTTTTTCCTGCTGCATTCACATATTTATTAATTGCTTAAAAATACTCTGTCTAGCGGATGAATCAAAGCTACTATATTTATAAATACTGATAAATTTTCCATGTACCTTTTTTTTAATATCAGTATGCACCTCTTCTGCTGCATTATCTATTACTCTAAACAGATGTGGCATTTATGAATACCATATTAAAACAATATGTTATATCAGACTACTGTATAGAGCTTTAAGCTGCATAATTGTATGTATGTCAAAAATAAATTATTTACTAATAACTGTGGGCAGCACGGCGGCGTAGTGGGTAGCGCTGCTGCCCCTCACAGTAAGGAGACCTGGGTTCACTTCCCAAGTCCTTCCTGCGTGAGTTTGCATGTTCTCCCGTGTCTGCGTGGGTTTCCTCCAGGTACTCAGTTTCCTCCCACAGTCCAAAGACATGCAGGTTAGGTGCATTGACAATTCTAAATTGTCCCTAGTGTGTGCTTGGTGTGTGTGTTTCTTGCCTTGTGCCCTGTGTTGGGTGGGATTGGCTCCAGCAGACCCCTGTGACCCTGTAGTTTGGATATAGCGGGTTGGATAATGGATGGATGGACTAATAACTGTTCTGTTTTTTCATGATTTTGTTTTCTCTGTTTCAGTGGTAAAATAATAATAGTGAAATTTTATTTGCATGGAGATTAGTAGATTATTAGTGATTTTAACTAACAAAAGCATCTTTTCCTTGTCATTCAGAATGGTAGTGGGCAACTAATTTTTTATGATCGACCAGATGTGAGCGGACCAAAGCTTTCAAATTATTCTATTTCTCCTACAGATGACCCAGATGGACTAACTGTAGGTTCTCACCATCTCTATTTTCAAATAGCAATTTGTTATATCTTTGTGAAAAAGTATGTACTTTGTTCTTTGTAATATGTTAACATTTTGTGAAAAGCAATATTTTAACTTTATTAATCAAATGCTTAATTAAAATACACTGATAAATATGCATTTAAAGGGAAAATAAAAACAAAAACCTCACCACAAAACTTAAAGAAGGTTGTATTTGTGTATACAGTACCAGTAGATAGAAGAATGTTATGATTTGGTATAAACTTTCAGATTGTTTACGATTTGTTTTTAAGCTGTAAGTTTAATTCCTAATTGTTGAGGGTTTTTAAACATCATTCCTATAAAAGCCTAGCAATCTATTGGTAAAACCTAAATATTTTTATTAGTAATTATTTAGTAGGTGAATTGATCTTCCACAATAAATTGACTTTACATTGACTGATTGACAGTAAAATGCATATTCTGTGTGGCCAAAGGTTTGTGGACACCTGCCATCACACCTAAATTAACTTATTGAGCATCCCATTCCAAAACCATGAGCATTAACATGGAGTAGCCCTTTCTGAAAAGGTTTTGGAGTATGAAGCTTGGGTGTTTGTGCCCATTCAGTAGGATTAAGATCAGGGCTGTGTGCAGGCCATTTCAAGTTCATCCACACCAAACTTATTAAACTTCGTCTTTATGGACCTGGCTTTGTGAAAGGAGCTACAGTCATGCTGGAACAGAAAAATGTCTTGATCAAAGTGTTGCCACAAAGTTGGAAAAGAACAATTGTCTAAAATGCCTCTGTGCTTTGGAACAGTGTTCTGAGTGATGCAAGAGATGACGACAGTTTTACCTGCTTTGTGCTTCAGCACTGGGAACCCCCGCTCTTTGAGTCTGTGTGGTCTTCCACTTCAGGGCTGAGTTGTTGATGCTCCTAGATAATTCCATTTCACAGTAATGGTACTTACAGTTGACTGGGGCAGATATAGCAGAGCAGAAATTTCCTATACTGACTTATGGTAAAGCTGGCATCATATGACAGTGTCATGTTTAAAGTTACTCAGCTCTTCAGTTTGACCCATTCTAGTGCCAATGTATGTCAATGGAGATTGCATGGCTGTGTGGTTGGTTTATACACCTGTTAACAATGGTTTATTCGAGTTGGTCGTCCGATCACGAGATGGGCGTCTGAAGTGGAGCTCCGCTAGCAGTGGTGCTATTTTTCATATTATTTGCTTATTATTCAGAGATATCCTGTATTTATTCAACCCGAGAGGGACGCTACAGTATATGTAAACACATATAAACATGGCCAACAAGAAGGGGTCGAAGAATCGAAGACTAAAGCTACATCAAGCTGCGATCAGCAAGCCCTAGTTGAGAATCGACCTCTCAGAGACAGACCTGGATCAGATGGAAAGTACAGACTCCTCGGGACCACGGTCCGCTACATCATCGCCGGCTGAGGCGAAAAGGGAGCGAAGGTGCGACGTCGTGAGTGCAGATGTGGATAGCTCGCCCGATTGGAGAGGATTACCTGAAACTGGAAAAGGCCGGGAGGTCCGCGGCTTCAGTTACGCAATTACGCGGGACTGGAGCAGCGGGGACACCGGCTTCAGCAGAGTCTGCTGCTTCATCTACGGCACAAGAAGGCACATTTCAGCTATCTGAACTGAAAGTGTTGCTCGCTGAGCTCAGGCAAGATATAAAGAGAAGGCTAATGAGAAAGCAGCGGCAGGCACGAGAGACTGAAACAGGAATTAAAACAGGAAATCCAACAGGCAAATGAAAGGCTGCGCAAGAGGTACAACTAGAACCGGGTGCTGGGTAAAATCGGAAGAGCGCATTGAGAAAAACTCAGTTAAACTGAGCACGCTTGCTGATCGATTGGAGCATCTTAGTGAGACATTCACGAATCGGATCGAAATAGCGAACATCTAGCTGCCAGTGCCGAGGAAAGAGCAGTAAATGTCAGTTGAATGTAAAAACTCGGAGAAAAACTTGGAGACAGACTGGCTGCTTTAGAAGATGGGAATAGAAGGTATAATGTCAGAATTGAAGGCCTGCGGAGAATCGAAAGTTTAAACCGGTGAAATTAGCAACTGAACTTTTTCTAAAATAATCGGGCGACTTTAAAGCAGAATCTGAGATAGCAGCGCTTACGCACGTCGCGGATCAAACACCGTCAGACCCGACCAAGATCTTTTATAGTTCGTTTTGAGCGATTATCATTTAAGTTAGAGGTGATGGAACTCCTCAGGAAAAAAGGAAGATATATATATATGAAGATTGCCACATTCGCGTCTTCCCTGACTTCTCTCCAGCAACAGCTATTAAGCGCCGCCTTCTATAATATTAAACAGCTCGGCTACGGGCCAATGTCAAATCGGCCTCCTGTATCCGCAAAACTGAAAGTGGAATGGCAGGGTCATTTCTATGTTTCGCTAGCAAGGAGGAGGCAGAAAATGAGTTAAGAAAGCTGATCCGGGACTATTCTGATACATAATTGTGAGTCATGGCGTAAATGTAAATGCTAGGATTAATAATCTACTGTCTGATCTATTTGTTTTTAAAATACGGGTTTTTTATCAGCATATATTCTCATATTCTTATATTATTACTTACTTATTACTTATCATTACTTAGTATTACTAGAGGCTAAATGTTTATGTTTTATTGTGCTTAATTACGTTTTCCTCCTCTTTTTCTTTTCTAATTATTTCATGTGTACCCTAAATGAGACTGTTCAATATCATACCCTTGGTTTGCTGTTATTGCTATTACTGCATTAAGACTTGTTATGCTTGTTTTGGACACATCTTTAACACCATCACCTGGGTTTATTATCTGGGGATATCATCTTAATGCACTAAAATTGATGAAGATTATATGTATATGTGTATGTATGTATGTATATATATATATATATATATATGTATGTATATATATGTATATATATATATATATATATATATAAGTGCAAAATTCTTTTCTTTTTTTTTTTTTTCCTCTTTTAAAGACTATATTGGTAACAGATATCTCTATCTTTTAACCTTAAAGCGCCACTGCATGGGGGCTTGATGTGCTTTGGGCGTGCTCTGTCTCTGGGTATGTCAGAGGACTGGGACTGCATGAAGTGGGTTTTAGCCTCACCTGGGGAGGCAAAAGGGAGGTGGGGGTTAAGGGGAAGAGAGAGCAGGCTTGATCTATATCTAATCTATCATCTCAATCTTTATAATTATAACTATCAACGTAATAATAAGCTGCATGGCAACAACTCTTGGGGGAATAGGAAATTAAGACCTAAACTATTTCACTTCCAGTTAAGACTAATATGACACCAAAAACTCAGAATCAGTGTCTCCATGATGGGACAGTTAACCGTAAGCTGGAATGTTAAAGGCCTGAATCACGAATTAAAGAGAAAGAAAGTACTTTCTCACCTAACAGGTCTAAATGCTAAAATAGTATTTTTACAGGAAACCCACTTACTAAGTAAGGATCAGTTCCGGCTGCAAAAGACTGGACTGGCCAAATGTTCCATTCTAGTTTTACAAAGAAAACTAGAGGGTGGGAATTCTCATACATAGAACAGTACCATTTGTAGCATCAGATGTAGTATTGGATCCTGAAGGGAGATATGTGATGGTCATGGGAGACTTATCTAACTGTAAAATGATTTTGATAAATGTTTATGCACCTAATGTTGATGATAAGGAATTTATACAAAATTTATTTGCATCCATTCCCAATCTGAACACTCATAAACTTATAATGGCTGGGGACTTTAATTGTGTTCTAAATCCACTTTTAGATAAGACTTCCTCCACAGAGCGGCAACTAACACGCAAAAGATAATTACAAAGTTTATAACTGATCACAACTTATCAGATCCCTGGAGGTTTTAAACCCAAATTCAAGAACATATTCTTTCTACTCACCAGTACATCATTGCTACTCAAGGATTGATTACTTCTTTATAGATAATAACTTCTTGTCTAAGATTAAATCTTGTAAATACGATGCTATTGTTATTTCAGACCATGCTCCGATGATCTTGGAGCTGAAATTACTAAGCCCCATACACTCACCCGCAGATGGCGTCTCAATCCGCTTCTATTAGCTGACGAGAATTGTACTGAATTTATATCCAAACAAATTGAATTCTTTCTAGAGACAAATACATCCCTGAGATCTCTGCAGGAATACTCTGGGAAACTCTTAAGGCCTTCTTAAGAGGACAGATTATCTCATATCTTTCCCACAGAAATAAATCCGAGCGAAGAAAGTAGCAGAGATAAAAGCGAAATTACTAAAATAGATGAAGAACATCCCCCCCCCTTTTAAAGGGAAACCCCAACCAAAAAACCCCACAATTTTTAAAAAAAAAAAACAATTTTAAAATAAAAAACCCTTTTAGAACATAGAAAAAAGTTTTTGCAAAAATCCCAAAAAAAAGAAAACCCGGAAACAAAAATTTTAAAGGGGAAAATTGAACACAAAAATTAAAATTCCCCTTTTTTAAAAACATAAACCCCAATATTTTGGGGTTTTAAAAAAACAAATTCTTTAATGACTGGGTAAATTCAATACCAAAATTGAGCTATTAGTTTGGGGGGACCCCCAAAAAAACCCGCCTAAATTCGGGTTAAAATCCCGGGAAAAGCCAGGCCCGGGGGACCCTGGGATTTTCAAGAAATTCCCGCCGCTGTCCCTCCATTAGAAATTTACAGCCGGAAAAACCAAATTACAAATTTCGCCAAAAAAACCCCTCCCCAAAACCCAAAAAATTTTAAGTTTGCCAAATTAATTTTAATAAAAGGAAAATTTTTAAAAACATATAAAAGGTAGAAATCTCCCCTTTTTTCCCCCAAAAAACCCTAATTGGGAAAATTTTCCCAAATTTTTTCCGTTTAAAGAAAAAACTTTCCCCCCTAAAAAACCCCCAGAAAATTTTTTTAATTTGGTGGAAAAACAATGTTAATGGAAATTTTCCTTTTTTTTTTAAAGTTTTTTTTCCCCCTTTTTTGTTAAATTTTTATATAACCCAAATTGTTTTATCAAAACATTTGCTCAAATTTTAAAAAAGGGAAAAACGGGAAAACCCTTTTACCCTTTAATTTTTTAAAAAAAAATAAAGAAATAAAGGGAAAAGGGGGTTTGAGAAAACTGGAAAAAAATCCTTTTTTAAAATTTTTTTTATCCCCAAAAAATTTTCCCCCCCCTTTTTCCAAATTTTAAAAATTTTTAAAAAAATTCTTTCCGAAAACTGAAAAAAATTTTCCCCCCCAAAAACGGTTTTTTAAATTGATTAAAACCCTTTTTTATATTGAAACGTTTAAAAACCCCAAATTAAAACAAAAATTTTTTTTAACAAAATTTCTTCCATGGAAAAAATTTTTAAAAAATTTTTTTTCAAACCCTTTTATTCACCCTTCTGGAAAATTACATTTAAAAAAAACCCCCCCTTTTTTTTTTTAAAAACCTTCAAAAAGTTTTTTTTTGAATTGACCCAAAAAAAACCCCTTTATAAAAAATTTAAAAATGGGGTAAAAGGTTTAAATTTGAAAAAAGGGGGGGTTTTTTTCCCCAACTCCTTTTTAACCAAATTAAAAATTTAAAAAACCCCAAAGAAAAAAACCCAGGTACCTAATGGGTTTAAAAAATGCTAAAATTTTATTTTTTTAAAAAACCAACGTTGGGTAAACCCTTAACCCAATTGTTTCTTCCCCGAAGGAAAAAGAGAAAGGATTTTTAAAAGGGGGAATTTTTTGGACCCCCAAAAAACCCAACCCCCCCTAAAACAAAAGTTTTTTTTGGGGGGGAAAAATTTTAAAATTGAGGGGGCAAAAATAGAAAGCCCTTTTACCTTGGGGAAAAATTAATTAAATTTAAATTAAAAAACCCAAAATTTTTTTATATTTTCAAACGGGGGTTTTTAAAAGTTGTTTTCCCCTTTTTTGGGAACCCCCCCCCCAAAAAATTTTTCTTTTGGGGGGGTTGATCCCTTTTTAAAAAAATAAAATTTTAAAATTTTAAAACCCAAAGGAATTTGGGAAAATACTAATTAATAATGAAAGGGGGAAATGCCGGGGTTTCCCCCTTATTGGGGAAAAATTTAAACCCAAAAAAAATAAATTGAAATTTTTGTTTTAAAATTTAAAATGTTAGGAAGTCCAATTGTGAAGGGGGGGCCCCCCCCCGGAAAAGTTTGGGGGTGCCCAAAAATTCGGACAAAAATTTTTTTTTGAAGCTTCCCCCCCCCAAATTAACAGGTTTTGGGGGTTCTTCCCGGGGGTTGTGAGAAAAAAAACAAAAGTATTGCATTCACTAATTTAAGACTTCCGAAAAATGGAAAACCCAAACCCCCCTTTTTTTGCCAAAAAAAATGTTTAATTATTTTAAAATTGGAAAAAAAATGTTAAATTTTTGCAGCTTTTTAAAAAATGGAATTAAGGAAATTTTTAAATGTTTTTCAGAATTTTTTTTGGTTTTTTTTTAAACCTTAAATTTTTAAATTGGTTTTTTCCCCCTTTAAGGTTATAGTGTTCTTTAATTTTTTTTTTTTTTTTTTTTTTTTTTTAAAAATTTAAAAAAAAAAATTTAAAAAAAAAAAAAAAAAAAATTGGTAGTGGCTGAAATACCTGAACTTAAAAATTTTGGGATGGTTGTTCATATATTTTTGGCCAAAATATAGTTACAAAAAATAGTGATAGTTTGATAAAGTTTTTTTGGAGGATAAAAATTGAAAATGATTGATAGATAGATAGATGATACTTTAAATCTTTGTAGTAAAGCGCAGAATCCGGGGGAGAGCGGGGGAGTAGAAAGGTAAACAGAGGTAAGGGGGGTGGATAGGCTGCTTTAAGAAGCCTGAGTATAGGCAGACATTGAGCGTTTTTGGTCGGGGTGGCCCCCTTCCACGGAATGGCAGTAAGACCGAAAAAGGGTTTTCATTTTAGAATGTGTGCCAATTTATAAAAGATGGGTCATGGCAGAATTGAGACATCTAGAGAAGTATGTGAGAAAAACAGATTTTGGATAGAAGCAGACCTGTTTGGGACTAGGTATAGGTCTTACAAATACAAAAACAAATGATCCAAACCCGGTTTGATCTGCAAAAAACCTGAGTTTTTTTCCCAGTCAAATAAAAATTAGAAAACCCTTAAGGACACACTGTGAGAAATAAGCAAAATTAAAATTTCGTTTTAAGGTATCATGTTCATTGTCCAACCAGGAGACCCACTAAAATTAGTCCACGATTCGGGAAAAACCTATATTATGGATTCTTATTTGGGGAATTATGCCAATAAAGTGTTTTTTCACATTTTGTTATATTTCATTTTTGTTTTTTTCCTGCAGAAGTTGCTGCGATGTTTTGGGGTGTAAGGGGAGTAGAAAAAAACAGCGTATTTGTTTATGATCAACAGACAAGGGCATGTGGATAGTTAAAGGGACTGGGCCTTTTTAGGGAAATTTGAGGTAAAAGTGGAATAATGCAGACTTTTGTAAAAATGCAAATAGGTTCTATAGTATGTTAAAAGTTCTTTGGGGAAAGAAGAAACTTGAAATGTGTGGTTTCTTTAAATATATTTAAAGTATAATTTAATCCACTTCAGTGTCATAGTAATTGTTCTATCTTTTCTTTACTACATAAAAAGTCTGTTATTCGCCCATCTCCTAACCTGTTTTTCACTTTAGCAAAAAATAAGAATCAACTCTAGGGGGGTTTTCAAATTGCAGGGGACTACTATGTATTTTCCTATTTAGAATCCAAAAACAACTTTTCTTTAGGGTGTGTAAGGAAAAAAAGAGTGCCAGAAGAAAAAAAATTGAACTTAAGAATGTGCAAAATGTATACAGCAATGCCTAAGCAAGGATTTGAAATGAAGATTGGAAAGGCACTAAAAATACACCACCGCCTCCTAAAGATTTTTCCAAAAAAAAATTAACAACAGAAATGCAGGCAAGTTCCATATCATTTAAAAAAAAAAACACTTTATGGGGGTTTTTGCATAGTGATGGGGGATTATGGTTTGGGCTTTTTTCAGGTATGAGACCCGGGTAGCTTAGTTAATCCAACTTTAGAAGGCCCAAGGGAAATAAAGTCTGTCAGAGCAGCATCAACCACTAAGCAATCAATTCACAATCATTTACACACCCATAATTTGCAAAAGTAAAAGACAATTTAGATTTCCATAACCTAGATGCATGTCATAGATAGATAAGGTTGACTTCAAGGAGCCCCGGACCCATTGGGTTCAGCGGTTAAAAAAATGGATGGGGATGGACTTCAAGGGGAGGAACACCCAACAAGATTTTGGGGGGAGAATGTGCTGGTTCCACAAAAAACAATGGCAGTGAAATGGAATTTTTTAGCCGGGAAAAAAGCACTGACTACGCACAGAATAATAGCTAGAAAATATAACCTTTTGTTGAGAATCTTATAGCAGGGCAGTAATTAGAAAAAAATGAAGTACACAGACAAAAATTTACCCAAAAAAAGAAATTAGAGTTTTTTAAAATTTATAAACCGTTTTGAATGAGTACCCCCATGTAAAGTGTTTTAAAATACGGGGGCCCCAATTGAACATTGAAAAGAAAATCAGAATTCCTATGTTCAAGACTTTTTTGCTTTCGGGACTTTTACACTAAGTGCAGTTTTTTTACTGTATATTAAATTTCCATGACTGGTAAAATGTAGAGATTTTAAAAATTTTTTGTTTTTTTCATTACAAAAATCATGTTGTTAAATTTTACACACCCAGTAAATTTGCATTTACAAAAAAAGTCGATTGCAGAGCATGTCAGGTTAGAGTTTACATTTTATCCAATGTTGTTACTTGGCTTAATTAGCTTCAGAGGCCTCATTTTCATAAAGAGTTACTATGCCTAATTTAAAATGTTGAATATGCTTTTTGCAACAGGACACAAAACAGTCTTTTTTTACACAAATTCAAAGTGCAGCATGATTAACTGTTGTGTTTTAAACCAAAGGTTTTAACTGGGGAAGTGTTTCTTTTCAAAGATTTCCCCTGGAAATTGTGTGGGTAGGTATTGAGGAAAAAATTGAAAAAAGCCTATGGGCCTGGGAAAAAAATTTTTATGTGGATTAAATTTGAAAAATATACAGTTATATTCTTATATATTTTAGATGTTTAAAGCACTGATAATATGCAGGCCATTTTTCTTTTTTTTTTTTATTTCCAACACCAATAATATGTTAGGCCATTTTTTTTTTCCCTTTTTTTTGTGAATAACTGAATATTGCATGGCTGCTATTCCTAATGCTGTAGGCTGACCATGATTAACAATGTTAAAATGATTAAGAAGAAAGTGGTCGGGAAAATTGTACAAGATGAAATGAAGCGCGGGTTTGTAGATCATAATGGAGTTATTTTGAATTTGTTTGCTGTTTTTTTTAATTATACCCACAGAAACACCAATCTGACATTCCTGAAACTACATCATACTTATATTTACTTTGCCTTCATGATAGCATTAATCCTTCCGGGATAATGTTTACTGATACATTATACTATACTAATTGGCACAGCACAAGGAACTTAAGATTTTAAGTATTTTTTTCTTTCTCAATATAACATGTCTTTTTTGTTGCAGAGTGTCATCTTAATTCAGGTAAGCTCATTTGTAGCTGATGTTCAAACAGTGACTTTAATAAATATTTAAGGTTGCTGACATATTCTGTTTGTGGAAATAGGATCTGTATTTGTGTCAGAATTTGTTTTATGGATGCAATAATCATATACTGTATTAAAAAGATCTATATCTCGCTTATCTGAAGTTATTAAAGCAAGTGCACTAAATAATGAAGACATAATTCTGCAGGCGCAGTGTTGGCAGCAGCGAGGACTAAGACAAAAATTTATTGCAGAAAATGGCTTACCTGGTTTAATTAAACAGTGTTTAACACCATTTGCATATACTCCTACTACTGCTGACAATGTGCTTGGTGAATTAGCTTCATTATCTTGGTCCCTTTTTTAATAACTTAAGTTCAAAGATGTAGATCTTGTTCACACACCATATAGATCTTGTGCCCACAAAACAATATTGTGAGACACAAAACTAAAATATTGTTCCCACAAGATAACTTATTCCCAAAACATAAGTCTTTGTCTCTAAAAGGGAAAAAAAAATACGTCTTCGGACTTCCAGAGCTCCATGATTCTGACTCCAACCCTTTCCCTCTTTAAATGTTCCTCTGTTGATGTTACTTCCAAGATAACACCCCAATGCTTTAAACATGTTCTTTTTTATCTCTAGGTTTGTGAATGACAACAAACTTTTGGAAGAAGGAGAATCTATAGCTCATACATTGATGGAAAATTAAAGTAAAGAAGGAGGATTTAGTTATGGAGCATATATTGATTTACTTTTGGCAAATAAAAAAAACATGCAATTTATCAGTATGTTGATTTTCAGTTTTTTTCAATAAGAAATTATGTTGATTTTACACCTATTTAAAAATTTTACCCTTTTTTATGCATTAATATGATGGGAAATACATTAAGAGGTTTCTGAAATCAGGGTCAATGAGTGCTTTGATATGCTTAGATTAATAAAGTGCAAAGATTTTTCAATGTAAAACCCGAGTATTAAAAAAATTCTATCTTGAATATCTGTTTGAAGCTGTTCAGCATACAATGGCCATAAGAAATGCGACATATACAAAATAAATTGCTTTTATTATTTAACTAGAGAATACTGCTTCCCCAGCAGAGAAGTAGGGGGTAAAAGAAGTTATGAAAAAAAAAAGGAAAATTTTAAAAATAACGTAAATGATTGTTAATGTAATTGTTTTATTTATATGAGGGTTGTCATATCTATCTATCTATCTATGTTTTATATATATATATATATATATATATATATATATATATATTTTTTTGTAAAAGGTGCTATATCCCCCCAAAAGAATCCCCAGAGGCATGGTTCACACTCAAGGATGTTTTAGTTTGTTTCGGTGGACACGTCTCCCCCGTACACAGCCCAAACACAGTCCCAAGAAAAACCCAAACACTTTCCTGCCCACCACCCTCCCAGGAAACCCCGGGCCCCTCCCCCACCTCCTTGGGGGGAGGCAGGCCTTATACAACCCCCGAAGTGATCCAGGTGCCTGACCAGCTGGTCTTAACACCTCCGGTGGGGCTGATAAACCGGGGGGTTTCAGTGGGTGGCTGGTTCTCTGCAGCCCCCCTTTAGCGGCCCCCCCACCCCAACCGGCTGCTGGGTGGATCATTCCCATGGAGCCACGGGGATTGAGAAGGAACCACTGCCAGGGAATTTTTGCCGGGGGTATTGATATGATGGCCCCCCGGGAGAGGCGCCCGCCGGGTTGGGACCCTGCCGCACAAATATATATATATATCAAAACCCCGCTTTCAGCGGGGGAAGAAAAAGAAAAAGGGAAAAATTTTTAATAACGAAATGAGCCAATTGTTTTGTCACTGTGTTGTTTGGGATATATATATATATATATATATATATATATATAAAAATTGTACATATAAAAAAACATATACTATGGGTGCCAAAAGGCAAATACTATACATTGATTTTTTGAAATATAAAGTCGGGCCAGAATATATAAAGTCAAAAATTTAATATATAAACTTATTCTAATATATAAAGTCCTTTAAACATAAAAATCAGGGATATATAAAGTCAAAACTTTTAGAATATATAAAGTCAAAAATTCTATTGTTTCGGGTCCTTTAATTTTATAATGCATGTTTTCACTTTTTGGGGCCTTCCTTTTCACGCACGCTGACAGTCAGTTTACGGATTACGGGGAGGCTGATGATGTCCAAAACTCCCCCCCCGCCAGTGAGCCAACTCCATTTTTATATGGAGAAAAAAAAGGTTTCCCGTTAGACCATTACGCAGAATTTCAAAAAGAAACCTCCCAACTTTTTTTTAAGGAAGCTGTAAGGAATGAGCCGTTTTCGCCTTCTACCACACGGGGAAATTGGGGAATTAGTGATGAGTCAGTGAGTGAGTGAGGGCAGTCAGTCATCATTGAGGGTTTTTTTTATTAGTATAGATAATTTTAAAAGTAGCTGATTTTCCATTTTTTTTTTTAAATGATCAGGAAATATTTTTGAACTTGGGTTTGATAAATAAAAATTAGCCAATTTATAACGATAGAGATTAATACATTCAATCCTGTAGCCTACAAAACACCTGAATTCACTGAGGCATCAAAATTTTTTGATGTGGTCCATGTTGACCAATGTGTGCCATATATTTTCAATCTTGTTTTTACATTTTCCTTTTTTTTTTGGTTTTTAACACGGGAAGGCCAGTAAGCTGGACAAACCGCCCCATTCCCCCATATTTTCAGGTCTAACTTAAAAATTCCCTGGTGCCTACGGGCCCCTTAAGAAAAAACATCCAGCCATCTTAGTTATGCGCTGGGTCCTTTTCCGGGGCTGTCTTTACAGTATTTTTGGCAGGGTTCACTTGATCTGCACAGTCTTACCCCAAGAAGCAAGTGAAATTTGGGTCCATTGTTTTTGAGGTTGTCACCCAAAGAAGTTGAGCCAGAACCTTACAGCAACACCTTTTTGGATTTGTTAAAAAACGGGGTCACCTCCCCAATGCATTTAAATGTTTCTCCTGACCAAGGTTTACCTTCAGAAAAAAAACAAAAATTCCACTACCCTCCCATGTTTCCCAGAGAAGATGAGGATGGTTTTCTTCATAATGGAACATACTGTCTTTTTTCCCCTTTGTTAAAAATAGGAACCACCAGTCCAAGGTACTGTAACCAACTTTTTTGCAAACTGGAGTAGAAGCCAAAACACCCTAAATGCATTTCTTCATCATTTTTGCTCATACTTTTCACCCTATGGCTCCCAAACCCTTTTTAATCACTGAAAGTAATGATTTGGCAGTACCAGTTCGCCCATCTGAAATGTATTTGCTGGCTCACAAAACCCGCACCCAGCCTTTCGTTTGGGCATACTGATTCTGCTTTTCTTGGTTTGTTAGTACTGCTCAGCCAGATCCTACAGTTTTCCCCGTAATCCCCTTTTAATTCAAAAAGAAAACCCAATCAATGGTGTACACCAACTGGCCCCCAAGGATTGACCCAATTTGGGTTAATTTTTAATTGGGGGGGAATGCCACACCTCCCTTTGTTTGTGAGTGATTTATTTTTCCAGGTATTTAGTTTTTTTCCCAAAATTAAATAGTTGTAATAGTACAGTAGTAGTAATTTTAGTTTTATTTATAATGAAAAAGGAAGTTTAAATTTCTACATGCTCAACTAGATGCAAATGTCACTTTTCCTGATGCTAATAAAAAGAAATAAAATTTAAAAAAACAGGCTATTTTAAGGAAAAAGAAAAAACTATGTGATGTAATTTTTTAAAAAACTTTGGGCAAGGTATGTATGAGAATCATTGATTTTTTTAAATTTTCATGCAATGCAAAGGTTTTTATCATAAAGTGCTCCCTGCAGGAGAATCCTATTTTTATACTTATAAATAAGAAATGTTTCCAGGGGCCCCAGCAAAAAATAGAAATATATAGACAAAAACAAAAAAAGAAGGGGTAATATTACAAGGAAATGCAGAACAAGGAACAGATTGTAAAAGTCAATATCATGTACTGATGGTGCCAAAATAGACTATTCCTGTCTTTTGGTTGTATAAACTGGTTTTGTAAAAGGGGTATATGAATTTCTACTTTAACACCCTTTTTTTTTTATACCAATGAAAGGCCAAAGATCTGGTGCGATTGCACTGAATTAAGGAAGGGCCCCTTTAGTTCATTCTAAGAGGGGGCACTACATCCCAAAAAACACCTGATGTGCAAAGTCCTGTGGCATTCAAAAAATATTCTATTCATATGAGGAAACAATACATTTATACATATATTTAAAAAAATATTTGAAAAATGGTCCAGATCTAATTTTGCAATTTTTTTCACAAACAACGATGCAGGATGTTGAGGAATTTTGGGCCACCTTAGTATAGGAACAAATCTCCCCAAAACAAGAAATGTTTGACCAGACTGGTAGCCAATCATGAAATTGTATTGTTTTTTTCTGCATTGCATTAAGAGTTGCATAATGAGATCTGGACCATTTGTGTATTTTATATAATATATATATATATATATATATATATATATATATATATATATATATATATATATATATATATATATATATATATATATATACTGTGTTTTATATATATATACAGTTTTTATATACTGTATATATAATGTTTTACAGTATCTAGGAGTATATATATATATATATATATATATATATATAAGATAAAATCAAGAAAAAAAATTTTGGGGAACCCTCTCAGCCTGAAAATTTAAGTACTTTTAACAAAAAAAATAACATTGGTATGTCTTTCATTTCCCAGGAACATATGAGTACTGGTTTTTCGAACAAAGTTTTTATGAAGCAGTATTTAGTTGTAAAAAACTTAAATCAAATGTGAAAAATTTGGGTGTGCAAAAAATTTTAGTACCCTTGTAATTTTGTGATTTTAATCCATGTAACTGCTCAATACTAATTTTCAAACCAAATTGGTTGGGTTAGCCGTTTTGAACTTCATAGACAGGGGGTCCAATCATGAGAAAAAGGATTTAAGGGGGTCAATTGGTTGGCCTTTTACCCCCCTCTGAAAGAGTGACAGATAATCCTCAAAACAACTCCAAAAAATCTGAAAAAAAAGACCTTTTAGTATCATGGTTTAGGGGGCCAAAAAGGAGGTTTAAACGTCAGTTTTAACGTAAGGAATGGAATCAGGGAAAAGGGAAACAGGACAGTTTTGTTAAACCCAGGTTTTGGGGGCCAAGAAAAATACAGGAGCGCATATGCCAAAAAAAGGATTGTTGAAAGGAATGGGTTTTTCAGAAACAAACCCACAAAAAAAAGGGA